>NW_022632953.1:0-7995 GCF_010015895.1 Lontra canadensis
AGTACTCAAATTTGTACATAAATGCCTATTCTGCTTACCAGAACTTAATCTCTAGTGACTTTGAGGGAGAGGCCAAACACAAGGTTAGACAGACTGTCCCAATTCCTTGATTTATGAGCATATCTGTTTCCTCTTTTTTCTGCAGTTTTTGTTCCATCCAAAGTTTCACCAATTTTAATGCCCATCACCAATTACCCATCCCCCCACCCACCTCGCTTCCAACAACCTTCAGTTTGTTTTCTAGAGTTAAGAGTCTCTTATGGCTTGCCTAGCTGTCTGCTTTTACCTTATTGTATTTTCCCCTTCCTTTCCTTATATTCATCTGTTTTGTTTCTTATATGCCACATATGAGTGAAATCATATGATATTTGTCTTTCTCTGACTTTTTTCACTTAGCATAATTCCTCTAGTTCTATCCATGTTGTTGCAAATGGCAAGATTCCATTCTTTATGGTGGCTGAGTAATATTCTATCATACACACACACACACACACACACACACACACACACCACATCTTCCTTATCCATTCATCTGTTGATAGACATCTAGCCTCTTTCCATAGTTTGGCTATTGTGGACATTGCTGCTATAAACATTGGGGTGCATGTGCCTCTTCAGATCACTATGTTTGTATCCTTTGGATAAACGTAATAGTGCAATTGCTTGTTCTTAGGATAGTTCTATTTTCAACATCTTGGGGAACCTCCATACTGTTTTCCAGAGTGGATGCACCAGGTTGCATTCTCGCCACCAGTGTAAGAGGGCTCCCCTTTCTCTGCATCCTTGCCAACATCTGTTGTTTCCTGAGTTGTTAATTTTAGCCATTGTGACCAGTGTGAGGGTGATATATCATCGTGGTTTTGACTTGTATTTTCCTGATGCTGAGAGACGTTGAGCATCTTTTCATGTGTATGTCTTCTGCTAGTGTCTTTTTGTCTGTCACTTTGGAATCAAATCCTGAATGTCACACTGCATTTAGTTATTATGGCTCTTTACTTTCTTCCCATCTGGGAGAGTTTCTCAGACTTTGTCTTCCATGACCTTGATCCTTTTACTTAATACTGGTCAAGTGTTTTGTAGAATGTCCCTCAATTGGGTTTTGTCTGATGTTTTCCCACAATTAGACTGAGGTTATATGTTTTTGGTGACAATACCACAGAGGTGAAGTGGTGTCCTTCTCAGTGCACCTTTCCAGAAAGCACACAATGTCGTTATGGTTTTTTTACTGGTGATGTTAACCTTTGTCACTCGATTGAGATGGTGTCTCCACTGTCAGTTTTTTCTGCCATCAACTTATTATTTTTCCCTTTATAAATGATAAATAACCTTAAGGAGTTACATTGAGACTATGCTGAAATCTCGCTTTTCCTCAAACTTTGACTCACAGATTTTAGAATCTATCCGTGGATAGATCTCACCTGCAACAAATATTATTGTGATGTTCACCTAGCGGTGATTTTGTAATGTATTTATATTGATATGTATGGACTTGTGGGTATTTTATTTTGTAGGTTATAACCCAATACTGTCCTTATTTTGTTGCCCCAAATTTCCATCTTTGGCCATTGGAAACTCCTTTAGGTTGACTCCTGCATCCATGGTTGACTTCATGATGCCTTATCATCATGGGATTGTTGTGTTCAGTCTTTCCTTATATTGGACACAAAGTTTTCCAGGCTTAATTAGATTTCTACTACCCCAGTCCTAGAATAAGCCACTCCTCCAAGGACACTTAGGAACCAAGACCTTTTGATATAAACCTCTTACGTAACATCTTAAACAACATGACTTGAACCCTTTATAAATGTTCCCAGAAATATACTGTAAAGGTAGATGAAGTTTGTCCCTACCGAGCTGGTTGTAATCTTCCTGTATTGGCTGTGGTGACTCCCAATCCTTCTTTGTCCACTTTACTCACGCTGCTGGGATAGGTGGTAGGAAGACGAGAAGATACAGGAGTGAATTTGAGTGTATTTAACGCTATAGCTATAGACAGAGGCGATGTGGCTATAGAGGAAGGTATGGATAGGGAGGCTCGGAGAAACCCTGATGGAAATCACTATACACGTCTAAATTCTTTCTGTTTACCACCATGAAAATTAAAAATCACAAAATTTTCATTAGCAAGTCAGAATCTTTGAAGTTTAATTTTTCTCTGGCCTTTGATCTACTGTGCCCTTAGGTTAAGAGCTCTTGGGGACTTTGGCCCTCTTCCCTTTTTCTCCCTCTCAAGGTGCCTCCAGCAGATGTCAGCTGATTTATGGGGTCATGGCAAGTCGGCTTCTCAGAGTCACATGCTCACTGGGTGCATATGATTATACTCTGTGTTAGGAATGGATACGATGAAACATATGGATGTTAAATGAAACCGGAGCTAAGTTTACAGTGGAAATTTAAAGACTGAAAACAAAAACTATAAAATTCCAGATTTCTAATCTTTTGCATGAAATAATAGAACTGAGGGGCGCCTGGGTGACTCAGTCAGTTAAGCACCCAACTCTTGGTCTCAGCTTCGGTTTTGATCTCAGAGTCGTGAGTTCAAGCCCTACATTGGGCTTCATGCTGGGCATGGAGATTGCCTTAAAACAAACAAAAAACAAAAAAACAAAACAAAAAAAGAACCGAGAAAATAACTTAGGAAATGATTCTAAATAGGTGAGTATGTCTTATGATTTAAATATCCGCAGTCAGACTTATATTCTATCCCAGGATTGAAGGACACTTAAGGGTAATAACAATCATAGTTTCTTGGGGTTTGTTATGAGTGTAATTGCTTTTCTGCTATATGAATATTCACTTCATATCTTTTGTTTTTTTAATTGTCTACAAATGACAGAATATGTTTTCTTTGTTTTCGTCTCTGTGTGTGCTTAAATGTGTATGGTGTGTGCATGTGATATGTGCGTGTGTGTGTGAGAGGGAGAGAGATGTGACATACTGCTTTCTTACTTTTACAGGAAATTTAATACATGTCAGCACAAATCTAACTGAGAATGACTGACTTGGCAGGAAAACTAGGTTCACACGCCAGAGCAAACAGAACGCAGTGAGATCTCAAGAGGGAAAGGGTGGGGAGGCAGTTTACAATTTAAGATATGAGTAAAGGTGCTTTATTAAAATTATTTTCCGTTTCTCACAGTCATCCTGAATTTTTTTTTTAAGATTTTATTTATTCACCTGACAGAGATCACAAGTAGGCAGAGAGGCAGGCAGAGAGAGAGAGAGAGAGAGGGAAGCAGGCTCCCTGCTGAGCAGAGAGCCTGATGCGGGCCTCGATCCCAGGACCCTGAGATCATGACCTGAGCTGAAGGCAGAGGCTTTAACCCACTGAGCCACCCAGGCACCCCCCCCATCCTGAATTTTTATCCTGACCTCCACAGCACTTGTCTTAATCTATCTAGGAAGCTTCTTCTCCCCACCCTGCAAGATCCTTGCAATCATCTAGCTATGAGGTCCAACCTCTTCTGCCTTCTCTACATCTTACGTATTTTTTCTCCTCCTTTCTATCCCCACAGGCACCCACTTGATGCAGGCCTTCGTGAAGTTTAGTCTGGACTATTACTTTAATCTTCTTTTCATCTTTGATTGTCTCTGAATTATTCATTGCTTAAAACATATCCCAGGCATCTCTTCCGACACAGTACGAGCAATTTGTTTCTTGATGCCACCACTGAAGCTTGTGTTAACCCACTCAATAGTTTGGCCCCAGATGCATTCTAATTGGTAGTTTATATACTTATCTGCCCTACTTGACTGAGGTTGTGAGCTCCACAAGGACTGGGATGATGTCTTCCTTCTTTGGATAACCTCAGTACCTAGCAGTATTGGGCACACTAGATTCTTGGTAAATGCTTGGTCAACAAATGAAAAAGATGAGCAAATGAATGGGTCAATAAATAAAGGAGTCTACTCAGTTCACTGATTAACTATTATTAACTAGTAAACTCTTTATTGTCAAATCCCAGCAAATGTTTCTCCCTGGGGTTGATAATGCATTATATGGAAGATCAATATCCTTTAAGGTAACATCTTATAAGTGATAATTTCTCTTCTGCAATAGTTTCTTGATACCAAGGGTTATTTTTCCTTTTTTACACATTTGTAATTATGATGCCTCATGTCTCCATCTAGTGAAGCCAATTGGTAGTACAGCAATTAAAATGTCTAAGAATATAAGAACCACAGTTGTGAAAAATCATTTATGGAAAATTATCCTTCATTCTCCAGGTTCAAAAACCTCCCATTGTGACTACTTTGTACTTTCCAGAGTTCAGCAAGTTCTTCTTGCCCAAATGACCTATTTATAAATATCAGAACAGGGTCAATGCCACTGCAAAATAATGTAGATACAAGGATACCATTTATAATTACCTTGTCTTTCACCATTTTTAAATCAAAGAGCCATTGATATTTATTAACATGGAATGTTATTTAGATATTTCACAGAATAACATTTTTGTAAATTATGCAAACAATGCTGGCATGTGTTAATTTAACTAATACACTTTTAAAGATTTATTTATTTATTTATTTGACACAGAGAGAGAGAGCACACAAGCAGGAGGAATGGCAGGCAGAGGAAAAGAGAGAAGCAGGTTCCCCGCTGAGCAGACAGCTGGATGCAGGGCTTGATCCTGGACCCCAGGATCATGACCTGAGCCAAAGGCAGATGCCCCCTAATCACCCCTCCCCAGTGGCCAAAATGAAAAAGAATGGGCCCTGGGGCACCTGGGTGGCTCAGTTGGTTAAGCCTCTGCCTTGGCTCAGGTTGTGGTCTCAGGGTCCTGGGATCCAGCCCCACATTGGGCTTTCTGCTCAGCAGGGAGCCTGCTTCCCCCTCTCTCTGTGCCCACTTCTCTGCCTACTTCTGATCTCTGTCTGTCAAATAAATTAATAAAATCTTAAAAAAAAAAATGGGCCCTGGAACAAGGATCAAAACACCAGTTGGGGAGGGGAAAAGTGAGAGAAGGCAGGCAAAGCAGGGCACTGTACGTAGCCCGGGTGAACCCACCACAAAGCTTCCTGCCTCTGGAGTTCACAACATCATCTCCTTAGTCAACCCCTCCATCTTCCTACTCAAGGCCATTTCAAATATTCTCCACTTTCCCCCAATTTTTGTTCCCCTAGTAAATGGTTTGGAGCCCCCATTTCACAGAAGAACCATAAGCCATCGGATGGGAGCTTTTCATCCACAAACCTTCAGTGAATTTCACGTTCCACCCCTTCTTTCCCCTTTCCTTCCTTTTATTGTGAAAGAGTTGTCCCTCTGGGAGACAGTCCTTGTCCCTTCCTTTCGCCATCACACTGGGTTGTGACTTTCGGATTGATTCCCTATCTTGCCTACTCATGGCCCTGCCCCAGCCTCTGGAGCTGCACATGTGACTGGCCCTTACCGATTATTTGGGAGAGTTAATAAGCCACCTGAGCGCTCTCTGCAAGGAGGCCTCGCCCAGCATGCTTTGGGGCGGGGCCAGTGTCAGGAGCCCTGTTTCACAAGCGCCGTCCTTCAGTTTCCTGATGGGAGTGTTCATAGACTTGACCTGAGGATGCTGAATTCTACCACTGTTGCTTCCGCGAGACCAGAGTTGCGCACCGAACCTCCCAGAGGAGAGTCAGGCAGGCTTTCTGGATGCCTGAGGGTCCTTTCAGCCTGCACCTTTAACTGGGGGCTTTAACTGGAGCCCTTTGGGGCTCTTGCACTTCCGGGCCTCAGATGGTGCTCCGAAACCTCTCCAGGGACGGGCCCCCCGGGTGTGGACGCCCTCGACACTGGAACTCCAGGGACACAGTGAAATAAGGTAGGAATAATATTGACGGCTGTGTTGACCGCCCCTCCCCCACCGGGTACTGGCTGTTGGGTCTTGGGTGAGCCGGGACTCTAAGGCCCAGATTTCATCTGTCTGTTACTGTGGATCCAAGCAGGCATGGTACGACAGGGAACGAACAGAAAAGGCGCTTCGGAAAGTGCCAGAGGTGAGGGCCTGGCCTAAGGCCTTGCTGCAGTTGCTGCAGGGGCTTGGGGAAGAGCCTCTCCCGCCCTGAGAGAAGTAGGACCTGGTCAGAAGAACAGAAACCTCACTCAGCGTCTGCCCCACCCCCAAGGCCCCTGCGGAGAGGTAAGTGTCCCAAACTCTCCTTGCAGGACCCATGTCTACAATGTGGAGGATCCCTATTCGGCGTAGTCCTGGGGGGCTTGCTTCTGGTGAAGCTGATCTCCCATGCTGCATCTCCCTGCTGCCCCCGGAGGCCCCTGCCTTCATCTTTCATTGGGGAGATTCTACACTTAACGACGGCCCTACGGTGCATCAGGCAAGGTGTGGTGGAGGATGTGTTTCCGTGTTTGCCTCGCCTGGGGTGGATGGAAATGAGGGATTTTTTAAAAGTTTTTATTGACAAGCTATGGGAGACTCTTAACACTAGGAAACTAAATGATGGTTGCTGGACGGGAGGTGGGTGCGGGGATGGGGTCACTGAGTGATGGGCTTGAAGGAAGGCACTTGATGGAATGAGCAGAGTGTTATGTGCGGATGTTGAGTCACTAAACTCCATGCCTGAAACTAATAGACTCTAGTTAACAGAATTTAAATAAATTTCAAAAAATAAAATACAAAGCTTGTACTGAGATAGCTCCTATACCTTATGACTCCCCCTTTTAAAGTATGCAGTTCAATGGATTTTAATGTATTTACAGAGTTGCACGGTTATCATCACAATCTAATTTTAGGATTTCTTGACTCCAAAAAGAAACCTCATACCCGTTATTCTTCTCCCCACCCTCCACCCAAGACCTGGGCAACCTCTAATCTACTTTCCGTCTCTAAGGGATGGATGCCTATTCTGGGCATTTCATATAAATGGAATCCTATAACCTGTGTTTTTTTATACCTGGTTTTTTTTTTTTTTTTTTTTTATTCCATGAAATAAGATTTATTATGAGGTTCTCAAACTATGCCTTGTTTATTTATATGCATTTGTTATACCTGGTTTCTTTCACGTAGTGTTTCATCTTCAAAGTTTCTCCAACTTGTAGCACATGTCAGCCATTCATTCTCTTTTATTGCTGAATAATTTTTTTAAAAGATTTTATTTATTTGACAGAGAGAGATCACAAGTAGGCAGAGAGGCAGGCAGAAAGAGAAGAAGGGATACAGGCTCCCCAGCCAGCAGAGAGCCGGATGCGGGGCTTGATCCCAGGACCCTGGGATCATGACCTGAGCCGAAAGCAGAGGCTTTAACCCACGGAGCCACCCAGGCACCCCATGGTTGCTGAATAATTTGACCGTGTATGGATATCCCACATTTTAAATAATCATTCATCAGTTGACCAGCATTTGGGTTGTTTCTACTTTTTGGCTATTATGAGTTTGCTATCAGCATTCATATGCAAGTCTGTGTGGGTCTATCTTTTAGTTTAACTTTTTTAGGTATAGGAATTGGTGGGTCATGTGGTAGTTCCCTGTTTAACCTTTGTAGGAACTGCCAAACTGTTTTCCAAAGTGGCTACACCATTTTACATCTCCACTAGGAATGCATGAGGGTTCCAGTTTCTCCTATCCTTGTCAACATTTGATATCATCTGTTTGTCTTTTTTATAGCCATCCTGCTGTGTGAGGTGTTAACCTCATTGAGGAGAAATGTGTTTTTAACAGTTTGTTCCCATTATACAAATACTATAAGGAGAACTTTGAAAAATTTTAAAAAATTACTTTTTTGGAAAATTACTTCAATATATTTGTGTCTTTCCAGGCTTGGCTATACATATCGTTACATTATTTACACAATACATACCATTTAAAGTAAAGGTTAAAAAAAAACCTTAACATTTAATCATAAATGTTATGTTTATGTAAACTCCTCTTACACTTTACTTAAAAGAACTGATAGTCTCTGAGGGGGATATAACTTATTAATCATTCTATCTTTCTTTGACATTAATGTACTTTTCAATATTTTGATATTATGGGAATTGCTTTACATTTTTCTGCATAATTGTTT
>NW_022632954.1:0-7991 GCF_010015895.1 Lontra canadensis
AAGAATAAATGAAACAAGATGGGATTGGGAGGGAGACAAACCATAAGGGACTCTTAATCTCACAAAACAAACTGAGGGTTGCTGGGGGGGAGGGGTGTTGGGAGAGAGGGGTGGGGTTATGGACATTGGGGAGGGTATGTGCTATGGTGAGTGCTGTGAAGTGTGTAAACCTGGTGATGCACAGACCTGTACCCCTGGGGATAAAGATACATTATATGTTTATTAAAAAAAAAAATCTTCCATTTGTCTCTATGCTTCTCTGTGTCTATATGCTTCTCTGTGTGTTATTACTAGACAACATTCTTTAATAAACATTGGTTCACTTCTGGCTGAGCCAAAGGGAGCAAGGTTGACAAAGCAGAGGGGGCTCCTCTCTCATAGTGAGAGAAAGTAAAATTATTTGGCTATTCCTGTTGCTCTTGTCCTGTCTCCTGAGTAACCACCTAGGAGCATAACTGCAGCTCAATGCTATCACTTTTCCTTGGGAGCCCAACACCCTAGCTAACTCTTGCCTAAACTGAATCTCATATTAGTTCCTCACCAAGAACAGAATCTGATCAAGCAAAATGCTGGATGCTTTACCTAGTTCCTTCTAGCATGTTCCTCTGAAGCTTTATTCTTTAAAGATCCACTAAAAGTAAGCTCATGTAGACATATCATCTGGCAGTATGGGATTTAAGATTTCTATCTGCACATGCTGCAGTTAAAACTGATATAATCCATTTCTAGAGCAATTTGACATCTATTGAACTTGAAAATTTATATACCTTATCCAGCTATTTCACTCTAGGTAGAAAGCCTAAAACAGCTTCCAGGAGCTTATGCACAAAGATAAAATTCTCAAAGAATTTTATCACAACTTGGTGACAAAATAATAACAATGTCCATCAATATAGGAATGGATGAATAAAATGCAGTATGTTGTGTACTAAAATAATATACAGTTTAAGTGGATAAAACTAATCTATATGTATAGATGTGCATAGGTATCTTAGTTACTATATTGAGCAGAAAGTCCATTTCAGTCTGAAGGCATTTATGAAAATTACAAAGCAATGTTTTTATTATTTATGAATACATATGTACCATATAACTATACACATGTACCTTAAAATTACTTAAAATATAAGAAGGTGGAATATGAGGATGGACACCAAATTCAAAGTAGTGTTTGTCTTTGAGGAAGGATGTGGCGAGTCTGTCTGAGAGGAGAACAAAGAGGGTTTCAAATGTTATCTTTAATGTTTTGTTTCTTATAAAATTATTTTAAACTAAATGTGATCAAATGTTAGCATTGATCTCGTTGAGTTTGTGGGTACCTGTATGTTATCTTATATAACCCTCTTTCATTTCAGAATTGAAAAGAAAAGGGGAACAGCTCAGTTTGAGGATGATGTTGGAGGTCTGGAAAGGAGGGCTTATGTTGCTAATGTCAACCATCCTCTTGTCTGTTTTCTTCTTTGAACTTACATTACTTTGTTGTCTATTTGTTTTTAATTCTTCACTGACTAACCCAATAGTCTTCTTTCTTTGGAGTACCTGTAAGCATTCTGAGTATAAAGAATTAACAGAGGGGCACCTGGGTGGCTCAGGTTAGGCATATGCCTTTGACTCAGGTCATGATCCTGGAGTCCCAAAATCAAGTCCCAAGTTGGGCTCCATGCTCAGCGGGGAGTCTGCTTTTCCCTCTGACCCCCTCCCATTCTCTCTCACTCTCAAGTAAATAAATATATTTTTAAAAAGAATTAGCAAAGAAAGAATGTGTTTGTTTTGTTTACTTTGTGTGCTTTTTTATTTCCTTAGGTCTTGCCCTTTGCCATAACTTGATGATTGATTTTTGTAAATCAACTCTTTTCTGAATCATTTAGGATGGATGCTCCATGTTCTTCCTATCCAATGGATATCCCTCACTCTACAACATTGAACCTTGTTTGTTTTATTTGGGATAATCCAGCTAACACAATAGGCTTAAAAAGCTCTGATTGACGGGGCACCTGAGAGGGTTCAGTTAGTTAAGCGTCTGCCTTCAGCTCAGGTCATGATCCCAGGGAACTGGGATCAAGTCCTGCGTTGGTCTCCTTGCTCAGTAGGGAGCCTGTTTTTCCTTCTGCCTGATGCTCTCCCCTCCCCTCCCCTGCTTGTGCTCTCACTCTCTGTCACTCTTTCTCTCTCTGTGACAAGTAATTAAATAAAATCTTTAAAAAAAGAGAGAGAGAGAGAAAGGTCTGATTGAGCCATCATGGTTTAATTCTTGGTGATTAGCTCTGTGGAATAAAAAAACTAGTGGAGTTGAATTTTTTGTGGCTAAGAGTGAAGTGCAGAAAATAAATGAAGGAGAAAAGAGGACAAAAAGAAAAAAAAACTATCATTTAATGCTAAATAATTTTTAAATGTCCTATTTGGTAATCTACTTTAGGCCTCGAAAAAGCCAGGTGTCATTGGTGGTGATGTTCATAGTCCGTATTACAGAAGACTAGAGGACCAAATACATTTAAGCTTGAGCAGAGCTGCTTTTGGACATTTCAAAGTACTTGTATAATTTTGATCTGTATTTCCCTGATGATGGGTGATGTTGAGTATTTTTTCATGTGTCTGTTAGTCGTCTGTGTGTCTTCTTTAGAGAAATGTCTATTCATGTCTTCTGCCCATTTCTTAACCAGACAAAACTATGATGAGCTGTCACCCCCACAACAGTTAGAATGGCTGAAGTTAACAACACAGGAAACAACAGGTGTTGGCAATGATGAAGAGAAAGGGGAACCCTCTTACACTGTTGGTGGGAAAGCAAACTGGTGTAGTCACTCTCAGAAATAGTATGGAGGTTGCTCAAAAAGGTAAAAAGAACTACTGGATGATTCAGCAGTTGCACTACTAGGTATTTGCCCAAAGAAAACAAAAATACTGATTTGAAGGAACGTGAGCACTCTGATGTTCATAGCATCACTATCAATAATAGTCAAATTATGCAAAATCCAATTGTCCATCAACTGATAAATAAATAAAGAAGAGGTGGTTTAGGGACATCTGGATGTCTCAGTTGGTTAAGCATCTGACTTTGGCTCAGGTCATGATCTCAGGGTTCTGAGATACAGTCCTACATCAGGCTCCCTGTTCAGTGGGGAGTCTGCTTCTGCCTCTGCCTCTTCCCCTATCTTGTACTCTCTCTGCCTCACTCGCTCATTTTCTCAAGAATAAATGAGCAAAATGTTTAAGAAAAAATAAGAAGTGGCATATACATACAATGGAATATTACTCAGCCATCAAAAAGAATGAAATCTTGCCATTTGCAATGACAAGGATGGAGCTAGAGAGTATTATGCTGAGTGAAATAAATCAGAGAAAGACAAATACCATATAATTTCACTCAAATGTGGAAGTTAAGAAACAAAACAGATGAACATAGGGAGAAAAAAGAAAGTGAGAAAGGCAAACCATAAAAGAGACTTTTAACTATGAGAACAAACTGAGGGTTTGCTGGAGGGTGGTAGAAAGGGAGATGGGTTAAATGGGTGATGGACATTAAGGAGAACACTTGTAATGAGCACTGATTGTTGTATATAAGTGATTAGTCACTAAATTCTACTCTTGAAACAATTACACCATATGTTAACTAACTAGAATTTAAATAAAAAGTTAAAACATTAAAAAGAAGTATCTGCATAGATCTACCAACCCATGTACATACCAATGTTTACTTCATGAGATAATGAATCATTGACTCAATCCAAGTTCTAGAAAATAAATTCTACCAATTTCAATATTTAGTAGATTTCTCTGATTTGTCCCCAGAGTTAGAACTTCTATAATTTCATTTAATTTCTAAAACAATTTCACAGTATGAGAAAGGCAGCGAGTACAATGAATGTACCCACCTTATATGTGAGAAAACCAATGCTAAAAAATTTAGGTGACTTGGTAACATACACATACCTGATAGACAAACCTATGGATTTACTTTAGGGTCAATCATTTCTCCAGTTTGTCGTGATGAGCTTGTAATAGAAGCAATAGTGCAGTATTTAGAGTGGTAGCATTAACAACAATAGCTTCCATGGTTTCAGCAGACTGGTTACCAATTTGTCTGAAACATGACTATAAGGCAAGTGTTACTAATTCTCTATTTTAGAACACCCTTCGGCTTTTTTGTGTCACATAGATAACAATATAGTGAAAATCGAGCAATCCACCATGATTGTTTCTTGGCAGCTTTACCCAGTCAGTATCACATAAATAAGGAATTCATTTTGATCATAGTACCAGGTAGTTTATTATTTGTGGCTGAAAAACAGAGAGCTGAAAGGGGTTTCAAAATGAAAATTGTGACATTTACTAAGAGAGCAATGATCTCAAAAAGATGCCAGGTGGTGGCTTTTTACTATTCAGACAGATGGAAGACCTACAGTGAAGTTATTTTTCTGTCCCGTGGTAAAACAAAACAAAATGAAACAAGATCAGCTGAAGTAATTCATGCTTTTTTCTCTGCCTGTTTTGTGCTTTTTGTACAATTAAGTATTAAAAAATTATTTTTCTATTGGGTAAAATGCAGCACTGTGTGTATTGGTTTCTTTTTAAGTCACTGCAATTGTCCAAGCCATTTCAAGTTTTTATAGCACATAATGTTCACTTAAAATGACCAAAAGATGATGAGGATCCTAGGCAAATATAATTATAAAGGTTTATACCAATGATTTAATAAACTTTTGCTTTAGCAGAATTCTCTAAAATTGCCTTTTTTATACATACTACAGGCAACACAAAAGCTATAACAATAATATTAATTTCCCTAGGACATTCAACCTATTTGCCTAGGATTTTATTGTTGACCATGTTGCTAAATAATCAGTTGTAGGAGTCTTTGCATGGTAGCCCCCAAATTTACTATTTTAAGTGGTTCGTTGCAACCTATTTTGTTAGCTTTTGCCTATATACCCTGCAGGTATAGTCTGAGAAAAGATAGATAAATGAAAGCAATAGAGATTCATGGCTCACATATTTTAATTATTTGAATTGTAAGTTACAGCTGCTCATACAAATTGATAGAAATAGTCTCAGTATGCTAAAGGAACTTCAAAAAAATGTCAAGAAAAATTCAAAGGGTGTGCTTTCACCCATTTCACAATGGACAAGTCTTTTTTTACTTCTTACCTTCTAAAAGTGAGTAACTACAGTATCTTCCTAAGTCTTAACAGCTTGGAGAAGGGCCATGTAGGAAAGGTCCTGGCAGGAAGCTGGCATGTGATCATGAGCAGCCTGTGTGGGCCATGTCCTGTCCTGGCTCATCTGGCAGAAGGGAATACAGGCAATACTGTGGCCAAATGTTCTTTTAAGGGGCTATCATCATTGTAAGCTCTATTGAGATTTTCTTGTTTATTTAAGAAGAAAGGTTTCCAGGAGTACTCAAAGATATTTCTCCTTCTACATTTCTTAACACTGATCTCACTTTTCTCCTCTGAGGTTCCAATGTCTAAATATGATAGTCTAAGATACCCGAAAGTTCTGTCTCTTGTTTCTCCTTGAGAAATGGCAAATACCTTTCTTTTCATAATTGATCATCATACAGATTTGCTTCACTCAAGCACAAAAACTATAATTTAGATTGAAGCCTTTCTTCCACATGGTGTGCTCCCCATCTCCCCATTTCCTATGTCTTTAACATTATCCACTAGGGAAAAGATTATGATCAGTTATAGCCTGATGGAATGGCCCTTATTATCACTCTAATATCAGTTTGAATTTAATTTTAAATATAGATATCAAATTTAAATTATTGAATCTTCAATTTAGGATTCCTTATTCTATCTTCAGCCACCTTTTAAATATTCAAAATATCTTATATAAATTTTTAAATTATTTTCTAAAATGAACACAGAACTCTGCCTCATCTATGTTTTATTCTTAATTAAATTCACATTTGGGAGAAAAATAAAAGGAAGTGTATCTTACATTATGTTTTATTTATTCTGTTTTATCTTACTGCTAAACTTAGCTTGCTTTATCTAATCAGAGGCTAAAATATTTCTTATTTGAGAAGAGTCACAATATATTCTAGAACAACATAACTGATTACTAGTGAGGTTGTGGTTAAGATTCAAAAACAATATTGCCTTGGGAGAAATTTCTGTCCTCTTTTTTAAAACAGAGAATTATCAGACAAGAGAGATGTGCTTCTTTGAAAAAATACCCATCAAAGCTTTTCCAGCAGAACTGTTTCCCTGCTGTGTCTTTATTGATCGTTTCAAGCTTCACATCCATGTTGGATATATCAGAAGGTATTAATGAGAGAAAACATGCAGTCTAAAAGTTACAGATTTTTAAGAAGACTTGAGCTAATCAATTCACCAAATAGAGAAGTGTTATATTTCCAAAATGGTTCTATATTAAATGAGACATTTTAGAAGCAGGATTAAGATATGCACACACAAAGAAATTTAATATGTATTTTTAAACACGTTTGATGTATGAAATCAGGTTTTATTAATTAAAAATAGAAGTAAATATTTCTACAAGAAAATATATGACATGAAATCTAAGGCTTAATAGAGAGAATATGTACAGAAATATTAGTAGGGAGAATATAATTTAAATAGATTATAATGATCACAACCATGAAAAATAATAACATTTGACAATCAATACAAAATTTCAAGCTAGAAAGCAAAGTAAAATGAAGGCATGTGTTTCTCCTTTCTGGATATTTGCATTAAGAATATCATTGAAAACTGTGTTCTTGACACCTAAGACTATGATGAGGAAAAATAAAGATTTAATATATGGAATACCCATAAAGAACATTTTAGAAAGAAGTTAGGTAATCTTAACAGAAATTATCAAAAAGAATTTTCAAACTGAAAAAACAGCTATAGCAACTATAGGGTGTGAACAGGAGCTTGAGAATCCAGGTTTTGCCTAATGGAGGGCTGCTGCAAGGAAACTAAGACATCAAAAGAGGACTTGGAAGAAACACTGTGGGCTTCAAAGCATTCACTGACCTATAACAATGCACAGAGACTACAAAACCAAAAACCTAAGTACTCTCAACAAATCAGGTATAGTTGAGATATACTTCAACATAATACAGGCCATATATGACAAGCCTTCAACTAAGATCAGACTCAATGGTGAAAAGCTGAAAGCTTTTCTCCTAAGATCAGGAACAAGACAAGGATGCCTACTCTTACCACTTTTATTCAACAGAGTACTAGAAATCCTAGGCCAGAGCAATTAGGCAAGAAAAAGAAAAAAAAAGACATCCAAATCAGAAAGAAAAAAAGCAAAGTTTCTGCAGAAAACAATATATAACATCTGGAAAATCCTAAAAACTCCACAAAAAATCTGTTAAAACTAATAAATGAATTCAGCAAAATTGCAGGATACAAAACCTTTATGCAAAATCAGCTGTGTTTCCACCTATTAACAATAAACCGTTAGAGAAATTAAGAAAATGATCCCTTTTTTGATTGCAGCATAAAAATAAAATACTTAGGAATAAATTTAAGCAAGAACAAGGAAGATTTATACAGTGAAAACGATGACATTGATGAAAGAAATGGAAGACATAAGTAAACGGAAAAATATTCCATGTTAATGAACCGGAAGAATTACTAATGTTAAAATGTCCATATTACCCAAAGTAATCTGCAGGTTCAAACGAAATCCCTTTAAAAATTCCAACGGCATTTTACACAGAAATAGTAAAATAATCTTAAAGTTCATAAGAAACCAAGAAGATCCCATATAGCCAAAGTAATCTTTTTTTTTTTTTAATTTTATTTTTTATAAACATATATTTTTATCCCGAGGGGTACAGGTCTGTGAATCTCCAGGTTTACACACTTCACAGCACTCACCATAGCACATACCCTCCCCAATGTCCATAACCCCACCCCCCCTCCCAAACCCCTTCCCCCCAGCAACCCTCAGTTTGTTTTGTGAGATTAAGAGTCACTTATGGTTTGTCTCCCTCCCAATCCCATCTTGTTTCATTTATTCTT
>NW_022632955.1:0-7990 GCF_010015895.1 Lontra canadensis
TTGAGATCAAGCAAAGTGACAGGCTCTGCACTCAGCATAGAGTCTGCTTCAGATCTTCTGCCTCTCCTTCTGCCCATCACTCAACTTGGGCAAGCTCTCTGTCTCTCTAGAATAAAGAAATGAAATCTTTTTTTAAATTTTAAAATTCTATTTATTTATTTGTTTGAGAGAGAGAGAGAGAGAGAGAGATCCATCACAAGTAGGCAGAGTTGCAGGCTGAGGGAGAGGGAGAAGCATGCTCCCTGCTGAGCAGAAAGTGTAATGCTGGTCTGGATCCCAGGACCCTGGGACCATGAACAAAGTTGAAGGAAGACATTTAACGGACTGAGACACCCATTTGCCCCTAAGTAACATCTTTCTTGAAAAAAGAACATCTAATGGGAAAAACACAGTTTCTTCAACAAATGGTATTGGAAAACCTGGACAACAGCATGCAAAGGAATGAAACTGGACCACTTTGTTTCACCATATATGAAAAGAAAACAGGATTAATGGGGGAAAGGAAGGATAACTAAAATGAGATGAAATCAGAGAGGGAGATACCCCACAAAAGGCTCTTAACAATAGCAAAGAATCTGTGGGTTCTATGAGAAATGTTGGGGTAATGGTGTATCTGGGTGAGGGGCATTAAGGAGGACACTTGACATAAAGAGCACTGGGTGTTTTATGCAACTGATGAATCACTAAATTCTACCTCTGGTCGTCATATTACACTCTTTGTTCACTGACTGAGTTTAAGTTAAAACAATACTGGAAGTCCTAGCCACCACAATAAGATAAAAGAAACAAGGGCATCCACGTTCAGCAAGGAAGGACTAAAATTTTCACTATTCACAGATGGCATAATACTCTATATAGAAAACCCAAACGACTCCAACAAAATATTGCTAGAACTGTTACGTACATTCAATAAAGTCACAGGATATAAAGTCAAGGTCAGAAACGAGTTTCATTTCTATACACCAATAATGAAGCAACAGACATGAAATTGAGGAATCAATTGCATGTACACTTGCATCAAAAACCACATGATACGTAATTAGAAACCTTATCAGAGAGGTAAGCAACTATACCCTGAATGTATAAAACCCTGGTGAAAGAAATTGAAGATGACACAAAGAAATGGAAAACTATGCCATGGTCATGGATTAGAAGAACATACATCGTTAAGATGTCTACACTACCCAAAACAATCTATGCATTTAAGGCAATCTCTATCAAAACACCACCAGCATTTTACAGACCTAAAACAAAAAATCCTAAAATTTGTATGGAACCACCAAAGACCCAGAATAGCCAAGGGAACCTTCAATAAGAAAAGCAAAGCTGGAGGCATCACAATTATGGCCTTCGTGTTATATACAAAGGTGTAGTGATCAGAACAAGATGGAACAGCCCCAAAATAGCCACATCAATGAATGGAATACAACAGAAAACCAAGAAAGGAAACCACATCTACCTGGCCAACTAATGTTTGAGAAAGCAGGAAAGACCATCTAGTGGAAAAAAGACAGTCTCTCTAAGGAATGGTGTTGGGAGAACTGGACAGCAACAGGCAAAAGAAGGAAATTGGGCCACTTTCTTACAGCACACACAAAAATAAATCAAAATGGATCACAAAGACCTGAACATGAGACCCAAAGCCATCAAAGTCCTAGAGAACACAACATGTTTGACAGCAGCCATAGCAATTCCTTTGAGAATTATCCTGAAGCAAGGGAAACAAAAGCAAGAATAAACTATTGGGACTTCATCAAAATAGCAAGCTTCTACTAGGGAAAGGAAACAAGTAACAAAACTAAAGGTAACCTATGGAATGGGAGAAGGTATTTAAAAATGACATATTTGATAAGAGGTTAGTATCCAAAACGTATAAAGTACTTATAAAACTCAACACCCCCCAAAATGAGGAGTCCACTTAAAAAATAGGCAGAAGATTATGAATAGACATTGTTCCAAAGCAGAAAGATAAAATATCATGACCATTCCCACCAGTAATGTATGGTTCATTTAAACATAGGACAATATACATTAAATCACGTTAACCAATTAATGAAGGGGGAAATCCTACAATCATCGGAATAAAGGTACTCCAAGTGTTTGATGGAAGTCCACATATACTCAATTCAAATATTTGTAGTACAGGAGAAGAATGGAACTTACTGATGTCACAGTAAATATAGTAAAATTTTAAAGATTTTCTAATTCATCAAGAATGAGACAATGTTGTCCATTGGGACCAGTTCTTTGCAACATGGTACTGGGTGGTCTGTCCTATGTAAAATGAAAAAAAAAAAAAGAAGGGAAAATGTTTAAAATAGCCGAAACAGGGACTTTGGGATGGCTCAGTCAGTTAAATGTCTGCCTTTGGCTCTGGCCATGATCCCAGGGTACTGGGATCGAGTCCCTCATAGGGCTCCTTGCTCTGCACTGAGCCTGCCTCTCCCCTGCTTCTACTCTGTCTTTCTAAGAAAAAGAAATAAAATCGTTAAAACAAAATAAAATAAAATAAAATAAAATAAAATAAAATGGAAGAAACAAACTGGTAGTGTTCGAAGATGATGGCACTGTGCACGTTGAAACTGAAAATGGGTATGGATGTACAGTTTTTAAATCATAGGTAGCATGGTTGCTGGACAGAAATTCAATGTATAGATATATCTGTGTATATCAGCCCTATCAAAATATAACATTTCAAACGATGACATTTTTAAAATTTTATTTATTTATTTAAGAGAGAGAGAGAGAGATCACAAGTAGGCGGGGGGGTGGGAGGAACAGGCTCTCCGCTGAGCAGAGAGCCCAATGTGGGGCTTGATCCCAGAACTCTGAGACCATGACCTGAGCCAACCCACCGAGCCTCCCAGGCAACCCAGAATATGGTATTATTTTTGATAGCATCTACTACTTAGAGTAAGTTTTTCTTTAAAGATTCATTTATTCATTTGAGAGAGGAAGAGAGGCAGGGAGGGAACAGGGGCACAGGGACAGAACATTTCAAGTGGACCCCCCCCATGGAGCTTAGAGACTAACACAGGGGCCATCCCATGACCAATGAATTATGACCTGAGCTGAAGCCAGGAGTCAGCTGTTTAAGTGACTGAGCCACCCAGGCACCTCCTACTTGGAATACGTTTAACACAGATTTCAAATGATTTGTTGGAGAAAGTTCATAAAACTTTATTGAGAGAATTTCAACAGTGAAGTACCCCACATAAGAGTAGTTTGCATGTTCCAGCTTGTCCTTGTTTAAATCTGGGGCTGTCCTTCACCTGTAAGATAGACAGAACTGTTGGAAACTTTACTCAGGAGAATTGTATTTCCAGTAAATTAATGGTACAGGAAGGACGCTATTGTTTTCATTTTTTAAAGAGAGAATTCCAAGCATGTATTTTACCAAAGCTTTTTGAACACACCACATTCTACTGGTACAACAAAACAAAAAGACAGTTCCGTTTCACAAAAAATCCCAACAGCATGCAAGGAACTGAAAAACACAAGAAATTTACATGTAAGTATCGTTTAAAGGCTTCAATTTGAAATAATATACTAATATATGATGCTGAAGGAATAATGCCAAGTTGGTTACTGCTTCAGTGATGTCAGTAGAGAAACGAGTACCACATGTAGTTTATTCTTGGTTATGGTTACGTGGAAAACTGTTTTTGTCAGCTAGTTTATCCCTTATGTCCTGGGTTAAGCAGGGTAACCATTTGCCTTAACGGTGTTTGCCTTAATGGTGTTCTGGTTGGTCAAACAGATTATATGGTCACATACTTCACACGTGTCAGAATGGGTAAAATTAACAACACAGGAAACAAGAGATGTAGGCAAGGAGGGGGAAAGAAGGGAACCCTCTTATGCTGTTGATGGGAATGCAAACTGTACAAACACTGTGGAAACAAGTAAGGAGGTTCTTCAAGAAGTTAAAAATAGAACTACCTTGTGACCCAGGAGTTATACCAGGAGGTTTCTACCCAAGGACACAAAGCTACAGGTCGAAAGGGTACAAGCACCCCAATGTTTATAGCAGCATTATCAACAAAAACCAAACTTTGGAAGGAGTCCAAATGAACATCAACTGATGAATGGATAAAGAGGTGGTATATGTATATGTACACGTATACGTATATCTTTCTATACACACAGTGGAATATGACTCAGCCATCAAAATGAATGAAATCTTGCCATTTGGAAGGATATGAATGCACCTAGAGTGTATTACGCTAAGGGAAATAAGTCATCTAGAGAAAAACAAACAACATGATTTCACTCATATGTAGAATTTAAGAAACAAAACAGATGAACATATGGGACAGGAGAATAAGAGAGAGAGGGAAGCAGACCATGGGACTTAACTATACAGAACAAACTGAGTGTCAATGGAGGAAGATGGGTCGATGACGGGCTATGATGTTGATGGTTATTAAGGAGGGCCCTTGCAGTGATGAGCACTGAGTGTTATATATGTGTGAAGAATCTCTGAATTCTACCCCTGAAACCAATATTACACTAACTCTTAATTAACTAGCATTTAAATAAACATCGGGGAAAAAAAAAAAGAATTGGGATCCAAGTCTCCACAGAGAAATACAAACAGCAACCATCGTGCTTTTTTTGTTCACAATGGCAGTGGCATCTCACTTCACATGTTAAAATTTGACCAAAGGTGTTATCGGATGAAAAAAAACTCACGCAAAATGGACTATCTCTGTATTCCATGTATGGTACCAACAGAACCACAGAATACAAATATCAGCATTGAAAATGGTATATGTGGGGCTCCTGGGTGGCTCAGTGGGTTAAAGCCTTTGCCTTCAGCTCAGGTCATGATCCCAGGGTCCTGGGATTGAGCCCCACATCGGGCTCTCGGCTCCGCAGAAAGCCTGCTTCCTCCTTTCTCTCTGCCTGCTTCTCTGCCTGCTTGTGATCTCTGTCAAATAAATAAATAAAATCTTTAAAAAAAAAGAAAATGGAGGAGAAAGGAGTCAAGATGGCAGAGAAGTAGCAGGCTGAGACTACTTCAGGAAGCAGGAGATCAGCTAGATAGCTTATCTAAAGATTGCAAACACCTACAAATCCAACGGGAGATCGAAGAGAAGAACAACAATTCTAGAAACAGAAAATCAACCACTTTCTGAAAGGTAGGACTGGCGGAGGAGTGAATCCAAAGCGATGGGAAGATAGACCGCGTGGGGAGGGGCCGGCTCCCGACAAGCGGCGGAGCAACGGAGCACAAAATCAGGACTTTTAAAAGTCTGTTCCGCTGAGGGACATCGCTCCAGAGGCTTAACTGGGGTGAAGCCCACGCAGGGTGAGTGTGGCCTCAGGTCCCGTAGGGTCACAGAAGGATCGGGGGTGTCTGAGTGTCACAGAGCTTACAGGTATTAGAATGGGGAAGCCGGCTACAGAGACAGAGCCGAGAAGTGAGCTCTAAGCTCGGGGTTACCTTGAACTGGTCGCAGGCTCGGTCAGCTCGGAGCACGGCCAGAGGCCAGGGTGACGGGAGTAATTTGGCACTGTTCTCTGAGGGCGCACTGAGGAGTGGGGCCCCGGGCTCTCGGCTCCTCCAGGCCGGAGACCGGGAGGCCGCCATCTTCATTCCCGTCCTCCGGAACTCTACGGAAAGTGCTCAGGGAACAAAAGCTCCCGAAAGCAAACCCGAGCGGATTACTCAGCCTGGCCTCTGGTAAGGGCGATTCAATTCTGCCTGAGGCAAAGACACTTGAGAATTACTACAACAGGCCCCTCCCCCAGAATATCAACAAGAAATCCAGCCAGGATCAAGTTCACGTACCAAGCAGTGCAGTTTCAATACCAAGGAGAGCAGCAGAATTCCAGAGGAGAAGAAAGCAAAGCACGGAACTCAGGCTTTCTCCCCATGATTCTTTAGCCTTGCAATTAATTTAATTTTTTTTTCTTTTTCAATTTTTTTTCTCTTCTTCTGCCAAATTTTTTTTAACTTTTACCCTTTTCTTTTTTAACGTTTTTTAACTAGCTTATCTAATATATATATATTATTTCTTTTTTATATTTTTTATTTATTTGTTTTCTTTTTTTATTTCTCTTTTTTTTTTCTTTCTGAACCTCTTTTTATCCTGTTTTTCCCCCTTCACGATTTGGGATCTCTTCTGATTTGGTTAAAGCATATTTTCCTGGGCTTGTTGCCACCCTTTTAGTATTCTACTTGCTCCTTCATATACTCTTATCTGGACAAAATGACAAGGCAGAAAAATCCACCACAAAAAAAAAAAAGAATAAGAGGCAGTACCAAAGGCTAGGGACCTAATCAATACAGACATTGGTAATATGTCAGATCTAGAGTTCAGAATGACGATTCTCAAGGTTCTAGCCGGGCTCAAAAAAGGCATGGAAGATACTAGGGAAACCCTCTCCGGAGATATAAAAGCCCTTTCTGGAGAAATAAAAGAACTAAAATCTAACCAAGTTGAAATCAAAAAAGCTATTAATGAGGTACAATCAAAAATGGAGGCTCTCACTGCTAGGATAAATGAGGCAGAAGAAAGAATTAGCGATATAGAAGACCAAATGACAGAGAATAAAGAAGCTGACCAAAAGAGGGACAAACAGCTACTGGACCATGAGGGGAGAATTTGAGAGATAAGTGACACCATAAGACGCAACAACATTAGAATAATTAGGATTCCAGAAGAAGAAGAAAGAGAGAGGGGAGCAGAAGGTATACTGGAGAGAATTATTGGAGAGAGTTTCCCTAATATGGCAAAGGGAACAAGCATCAAAATCCAGAAGGTTCAGAGAACACCCCTCAAAATCAATAAGAAGAGGTCCTTTACTATTAGGTCCGTCACCTAATACTAAAATTTACAAGTCTTAGTGACAAAGAGAAAATCCTGAAAGCAGCCCGGGTAAAGAAGTCTGTAACATACAATGGTAAAAATATTAGATTGGCAGCAGACTTATCCACAGAGACCTGGCAGGCCAGAAAGAGCTGGCATGATATATTCAGAGCACTAAACGAGAAAAACATGCAGCCAAGAATACTATATCCATCTAGACTATCATTGAAAATAGAAGGAGAGATTAAAAGCTTCCAGGACAAACAAAAACAAAGAATTTGCAAACACCAAACCAGCTCTACAGGAAATATTGAAAGGGGTCCTCTAAGCAAAGAGAGACACTAAACATAGTAGATCATAAAGGAACAGAGAAAATATACAATAACAGTCACCTTACAGGCAATACAATGGCATTAAATTCATATCTCTCAATAGTTACCCTGAATGTTAATGGGCTAAATGCCCCAATCACAATACACAGGGTATCAGAATGGATAAAAAAACAAAACCCATCTATATGTTGCCTACAAGAAACTCATTTTAAACCCAAAGACACCTCCAGATTTAAAGTGAGGGGGTGGAAAACAATTTACCATGCTAATGGACATCAGAAGAAAGCAGGAGTGGCAATCCTTATATCAGATCAATTAGATTTTAAGCCAAAGACTATAATAAGAGATGAGGAAGGACACTATATCATACTCAAAGGAATGTCCAACAAGAAGAACTAACAATTTTAATTATCTATGCCCCTAATGTGGGAGCAACCAACTATATAACCAATTAATAACAAAATCAAAGAAACACATCAACAATCATACAATAATAGTAGGGGACTTTAACACTCCCCTCACTGAAATGGACAGATCATCCAAGCAAAAGATCAACAAGGAAATAAAGGCCTTAAATGACACACTGGACCAGATGGACATCACAGATATATTCAGAACATTTCATCCCAAAGCAACAGAATACACATTCTTCTCTAGTGCACATGGAACATTCTCTAGAATAGATCACATCCTCAGTCCTAAATCAGGTCTCAACCGGTATCAAAAGATTGGGATCATTCCCTGCATATTTTCAGAAAACAATGCTCTGAAGCTAGAACTCAATCACAAGAGGAAATTTGGAAAGAACCCAAATACATGGAGACTAAACAGCATCCTTCT
>NW_022632956.1:0-7981 GCF_010015895.1 Lontra canadensis
CCCCTTCAAAACCCTCAGATTGTTTTTCAGAGTCCATAGTCTCTCATGGTTCACCTCCCCTTCCAATTTCCCCCAACTCCCTTCTCCTCTCTAACTCCCCTTGTCCTCCATGCTATTTGTTATGCTCCACAAATAAGTGAAACCATATGATAATTGACTCTCTCTGCTTGACTTATTTCACTCAGCATAATTTCTTCCAGTCCCGTCCATGTTGCTACAAAAGTTGGGTATTCATCCTTTCTGATGGAGGCATAATACTCCATCTTGTATATGGACCACATCTTCCTTATCCATTCGTCCGTTGAAGGGCATCTTGGTTCTTTCCACAGTTTGGCAACCGTGGCCATTGCTGCTATAAACATTGGGATACAGATGGCCCTTTTTTCACTACATCTGTATCTTTGGGGTAAATCCCCAGTAGTGCAATTGCAGGGTCATAGGGAAGCTCTATTTTTAATTTCTTGAGGAATCTCCACACTGTTCTCCAAAGTGGCTGCACCAACTTTCATTCTGATTCTTTCTGGTGGCCCATTTAGTTTCTGAAGACCTCTAGAAGCCAAAGCTCAGGTTTTCTGACTTATCCAGTTATCATCTTGTTTTGGTGTGATAGAAATGTTGAGAATTTCCAACACTGAATTGTGACTGAAACTGAATGTTTCAAATAATGAATGAGGAAGGTTGCGTTTAACTCTGTCCTCTTTGAAGTTACACAGACGCACTAAGAAAAGCTGCCTTGTTCACAAACCATCCCAGAATACTACTAGGCAATATGGAGTCCATACACCTTCTAGAGAAGTTCTGGCTGCCTGCTTGTTGACCCGAATAATTATGCAATGATACTAGTGTAGTGTGTACTTGTAGCAGGGACTCCGTAGGTAGAGTGGGAAGGAAGCAAAAATGTTTTGGTATTATCTACATAGATTTGGGGCTACATTTGGCTGGATGGATTTCGTGTGGAACAGTGTTAGTCTGCATCACAATAGATTTTCACTGACTTGGAATTCAGCCTCTGCCAGACTGGGATGGCATTTGACAAGTGTAGTGCTGGGGATGCTAGGGTCCCAGGTGAATTGGAGGTGGCTGTGTTTCCTCTTGGTCTAGTGGGCAGACAGTTTGGGAGCTGCCTTACCTTCAAGTTTAAGTTTCATTGCATCTAGCAAAATTTACATGCAGAATTAGAATTTTTAGTCTCATGGAGAGAATGCAAAGCAGGTTCTACCTTACAGAGCTTTTATTTTAAAAAAGGGAAAAAAAGGCTTGTTCCAAATAATATGCAAACTGAATACAGTATAAAGTAATATCATAGGTCAGAGGATGCCTGGTAAGTGATTCATTTGGTGAAGTTCTCAGAAGACTCCTGGAAGATTCATTTTCTTTTTTAAGTGTTTCTTTTATTTTTAAAAATTTTATTTATTTATTTATTTGAGAGAGAGCACAGAAGGGGGTGGAGGGACAGAAGGAGAGGAAGAAACAGAGTCCCCACTGATTAGGGATCCCAATGTGGGGAATCAAACACAGGACCCTGGGATCATGACCTGAGCCTAAGGCAGATGCTTAACCCATAGAGCTACCCAGGTGCCCTGAATATTTGTTTTCTTTAGTAGGGGCTGAATTACTTCAGCTTTCTTTCCAGTGTTTCAGGGAAGCTATCTGACCTATAGTTCTCTTTCCTCAGGGGAGAAATTGCACATTTACTACTACTGCAATGGTTTCTTTCTGTTTTCCTTTCTTGCAGTGACCCAAACTGAAAATAATAAATATAATAGTTATTATATTATATTTTATATATAATTATTATATATAATATATAAATAAATTATAATATAACAATATTATATATTATATATATAAACAATATATAACAATATATAAACAATTATATATAAATGACATAAATACATAATTGTATATAAATATAATTATTATTTATATATTATATATTACATAATGAAATAAATATAATTATTATAATATGAATATAATTATAAATATATAGTTATTATAACATATAGTATATATGATATAATACTATATATACTATATAATATAATCATTATGTAATAATATAATACTATAATAATATACAATATTAAATATAATAATTATTATTATTATTACATTTTGGTATCTAGACCTGTGGTAATATCTGTAGAACATATTTAACTGGTTCTATCTATTTGGGTAAAATGGATCTCCTGGTTCAAGGTGTGGTGGATCTTGTTTTGTGTTTTGGGTGGGGGCATTGGAAAGGCCTAGAGAGGCTCTATTTATTGGATCATGGCTCAAACTGAAGATGTAGCTTGAATTGATGTTTTCCTGGGAAACAGTTATACACAATGCCAAGATGGGGTAATTCCTCACCTTTCATGCAACCTTCTAGACTGACCAGAGCAGGGTACACAGAAGGTACTCACTAGTCTTACCAGCACTGGAATATGAGGTCCTTACTACTCCTACCTTCCATCAACTAGGAAGTCATCTGGGATCCATAAATGCCCTTGCCTTGACTGTTCATTTCTGATTGAGGAATACACTTCTTGGTTCATAGTTTATGTATCTTTTATTTGGTTTGGTAGCTTCACAGGTGTTCGTGAAATTCCCTTAATTGTACATTCCCAGGAGGGAGAATTTTCTATTTGCACTGTGCATAACTGAGTGAGTGATGATTTGGGTGTAATGGTGGTGGTGTTGATAATTTGGGGGGAGAAAAATTTTGTATTTGCTTGAGTTCTTTTTCACAAAGAATCAGTGCCACGTTGGAATTTTCTTACTTGGAATTTGCGTTTGTGTTCATTTATACTTAGTTAAAATTCGGATCCTTAATAGATTGGATTTATTCTTTCTCATTTAGAAACACTTTGTGGTTTCAACTTAAGGTACAGTCGAGTTTCTCACTTTAGACCCAACCTTAACTACACCAAACCCATCTGTGTAGTTATTTACAGACAGTATCTGAAAAATGATAACAAATAGAGAAAATTCTTTTCTCTGAGAGCTTACAAAATAAGGGCACTTCATGGATACTCAATCCCCTATCATCCTGAAACAAGTGAAATCCTATTCCACACACTGTTCAATCAATTGACTATCATCTGCTCCTCCCTTCTGCAAGCTAGCCTTACATGTAGTTATTGCAGTTTGAGTGTTGTGTCTTGTTGCCTGATGTCAGAGCATTAGGTTATTTATTTTCCAAATAAAGTAAAGCAGTGAAAGTAATAAAATTCTGTGTTGTCTCTTCAGCTGTTGCACATCAAGGAGATGACACTGGAGCAAACCATAATTGGCTGACTTGAGTTACTTCCTTTCTACCTTCCCTTGGTTGTGGCGAAAGAGACTTGGACCTCAGTTCCTGTGTCAGACTCTGACTTCGCCAAACTGGGCTGTACATCCTGAGGTACTTCCTTGGCTGTGGCCAGTTAACTCTTTGTACCTCAGGCTTCGGCTAGGAAAGGAAAGACAAGCTGAGAGTGTCATCAGACAGAAGCTCTGCTCCTGGGCGCCACCTCATACCTACTACTTGTGCCCTTTTCCCTAACTGGGTGTTTTCCCAGTGCAGAGTTCTAAAACAGTGAGTTTACCAGTGGACCTTAATAAGGGGAGAGTGAGGGGCAAGGAGAGCATACTGGAGAGATCAGATATTTACCTGTATGCATGACCAACACTTCCGGAAGGAGGTTCATATCAAACAGGGTTTAGGAAGAGCATGTTCTAGGTAGGGAGGAACAGTCTGTGTGAGAGCTGATGTTGATGCCAGCAAGATGTGCATGTGTGGGGAAAGATTTGTCCTGTTTGAGCAGGAGCCACAGAAATGTTAGTGCTCAGAGTTATTGGTAGAAGAATAGTGAGAAGATTTAGAAATACAATTTCAGAAGTTTGGATTTAGGGGTCCCTGGGTGGTTCAGTCAGTTAAACTTCTGCCTTTGGCTCAGGTCATGATCCCAGGGTCCTGGGATCAAACCCCACATCAGGCTCCCTTCTCAGTGGGGAGCCTGTTTCTCCTTCTCCCTTTGCCCCTCCCTGTTTGTGCTTGCTCTCTCTCGGTCAAATGAATAAATAAAATCTTTAAAAAATTATTTTAAAAAACGAAGTTAGGTTTAATAGAGAACAATTCTGGTTGTGAGTACGTATGTGTATATGTGTGAGTGTGTGTCCATGTCTGCACTTGTATGTGTTTTTAGGACCCGAGGAAAGTGTCATTTTCCAGAAGGAAATAGCACTCACATTTCAGTTGTGTGGTGCAATGTAGTGATCAAAAAGAATTTGATTTAGGGCTTTGTCCTGCTTCAAGGGCAGCACTCTGTAATGGCTGCTGAGTAAATCTGAGTGAGAGCTGAGAGGATCTCACTGTTTAGAGTTACCAAATTTATGGACCAGAGGGGTGGACCAAGGAGCGTGGTAGGAGGCTGGCCCTGGATATCCGGAGCTTGCAAACTATAGGAACTATAGATGTGTAGTGTGAACAAGGTGCAAAATGTCTACATGACTTCATTTGATTTGAATTGAGGGCTAGGTTGGTGACACCCAAATATCTGAAACCAATGAGTTCAGTCAGAATTTCTTAGATTTATTCCAAATCATTATGCAATTTCCCCGATTAAAATTAGGATCCATAAAAGCAGCTTTGTTAGTCCTCTCATTTCTGGACATATTTGCGATTTTCTTCTTTTTGAAACCAAAATATAGAGGCAATCCTTTACCTTCTCTGTTGATCTTCCTATGCTAATAGCATGTTCAGAATACCAATTATTCCTTATCTCAAGTGCATATTCATTAATAACTTTAAAAAATAATGAGGAGATTAAAAAATAGACAAAGATGTCTACTGATTCCTGATACCCATTGGTCTTTGTGCTTTTTTCCATCTTTGATTAAGAAATACTAACAATGCCCTAGGTCCTGTGAGCTTAGAGTTGATCACAGATATGGGTCAAAATGCAGAACACAAGTGCCCATTTTATATATTCTACTAGGTAAACCTGGTTGTCAACAATAGTCAAGCCGGAATGATCAATCTGACATAGCTGAAATCTATTTTCCAGCATTACTCTGATGTTATAGCTGTGGAATGTGGTTAATCACATTTTGGAGTGACTGGTAAGCTGGAATTTTTCTGATATAGGTTCTTCTGGGTTAGGCACAGAGAGGAGATTGCTATTTTCTAGGAAACATTTCCATATGCTCCTGATTGGCAGCCATGTCTGGGGAGCAAATGGCCAAGTGAAATAGGAAGCTTAAAAAGATGTTTTGTTAAACTACCCTCATTCAACTGGCACCATCTGCCTTCCTATCTTCTTTTGTTCGAGCTGGGGCTGTCTTTTGTGACAGATGTTCACTAATGATGTGTGCCAGCAGCATCTGAAAGCCATGGGTTGCTGAGGTTTGGAAAGACCAAACCAGGAGGTATTGAGATTTTCAGGGAAATTGAAACTATCTTCCTACTATTGGGCTGACATTTTAGAAAATGTCTGCTCACCAGCCCCACCTTCCGTTACACAGTAAATCAAGGTTTCAATTTTTTTTTTCCTCTGGCACATTCTAACTGCACTGAAGATGGTTCTTTTTCTTCTTAAATCTGAGGCAGTGACTAGAACATATTTGAAATAGAATGTAGAACAATAGGATGATGAAAGGAAGTTTGGGAGAATGACTTATATTTGGCCTCTAGAGATTGATTATCCTATATTTCCACTAAGAGCCAAGCAAAAGGAGACAAGCTAAAGTTGCAGGCAGGAATTACAATTAGCTGTAATCCTGTATCTATTGGCATAGGTACAGGAATCCTTTGAAATCTTTGTTGGCATCTAAAAGGATAGTCAAAACCACAATGAGATACCACCTCACAACCTGTCAGAATGTCTAAAATTAACAAGACAAGAAAAGACGAACGTTGGCAAAGATGTGGAGAAAGTAGAAGCCTCCTGCACGGTTGGGGGGAAGGCAAGCTGGTACAGTCACTCTGGTAAACAGTATGGAGATACCTCAAGAAGTTAAAAATAGAGCTACCGTATGACCCAGAAATTGCACTACTAGGTGTTTACCCCAAAGATACAAATAGAGTGATCTGAAGGGCCACCTATACCCCAATGTTTTAACAGCAATGTCCACAATAGTCAAACTATGAAGAGTCTAGATGTCCATCAACAGATTGATGAATAAAGAAGATGAGGTACATATGCAATATATTATTCAGCCATCAGAAAGGATGAATACTTGCCATTTACATAGATGTGGATGGAACTGAAGAGTATTGTGCTGAGAAAAATAAGTCAATAAGAGAAAGACAGTTGTCGTATGGTTTCACTCATATGTGGAATATAAGAAACAGTGCAGATGACCATAAGGAAATGGAGGGAAAACTGAATGGGAAGTAACCAGAGAGGGATAAAAACCATGAGAGACACTTAACTATAGTAAATAAACTGAGGATTGCTAGAGGGGAGGCGGATGGGGGGATTGGGTAATTGGGTGGTGGACATTAAGGAGGGTACATGATATAATGGGCACTGGGTGTTATACACAACTGATTAATTATTGATCTTACATCTGAAACTAATGATGTCCTACATATTGGATAATTGAATTTAAATTAAAAAACAAAAAGATAGTCCAGAGTTATTTTGGCCCTAGATTAGGTTTTGGATTTTAGTAGGACACTGTTTAGATAGAGCTTTCAGATTTAATGGTCCCAGGACTTCCAGCTCTGGCACATTAGTATGTATTTTGGAAGTAAAGAAAAACATCAGCAGAGGGATACCTGGAAAGAAAGATAAGAACTGGCTAAAATACACCTTTAATAGTCATGCTCTAGAATCTTGACTTTTCGTGGAGGTAGAGGGCCACAGGAGAAAGAACATGGTCTTTGAAGTAAGAAAGAACCAGGCTGAAATTCCATCTTTTCTTTAAAGTAGCTGTATGATCTTGGGACAGTTGTCTAACCTCTCAGTCTGTAAGTGGAATAATAATACTCATTTCATTGGGTTGTTATTTGGGTTCAGTGAAATCACATCTGTGCATTACTTGCAACTTTTCAAATTCTTTCTCTTTAACCCCTCTGTCCATAGCCCTAAGTCTTACATATATACCTTGTACCCCCTATTTGCCAGATATTATTTTTCTCTGCCTCCAGCCTCTGCACATGTTCCCCAATGCCTCTTAGAGTTCAGGCCTATTGGTTTATTAGTTTGTGTTAGTTCCACAAAATGACAGTAAGAGTATGGAGTTTTTATGACCATACTAACATGAGCCAGTGTTGTTGTTTTCAGGGAATTTTGCTGACAATTTTGGTTGTAAATCAAAAAGAAAGGAGTTCTATTTTCCCACCCACTCCTCTGATCTAAAGTTCTTGAGATCATTTTGGGTGGGATTTTGTTCTAACCAAAAGTGATGGCAAATTTGTTTATAAAGAGAATTCAGGGAAAGAGAATCCATAACCTTTACAAATGGGACATTCTTATTTTCCTACTACATTTTAAGTTTGAAAAATATCAAAACTCTGAATGTTGTAAGAAAGTACAATTAATACCCATTTATTTCCCCCCAGGGTTGATCGATTGTTAGTATTTTTCCATATTTGTTTGCTCTCTCCAATGTTTGTGTGTGAACATATAGGTATGAAATATGGTCCGTATTCAGTTTGTTAATTTTCCAATTTTTTTTATCCTAAAATATCTCTCCCTGATCCAGGTGCAATCCAGGGCTCTGCATTGCATCTCATTGTCCTGTCTCTTTATTCTCCTTTAATCTGCAACAGATCCTGAACCTGCCATTCTTGACATTGACAGTTTTGAACAGCATAGGTCAGTTGTTTAATAGAAAGTCAACTTTATGTAGAAAGTTGTTTTGTAAAGTGATTGCTTTTATCACTAGATTTCAGCTTACACATTTTTGGCAGGAATTTTATATGAGAATATGTTAACAACAATGAGTGCCATGTAGGCAGGGAAAGTCCTAGGTCATCCGTCCATTGTGTTCATTCAATAAA
>NW_022632957.1:0-7979 GCF_010015895.1 Lontra canadensis
CAAAGGCAAGGGAAGCAAGGGCAAAAATGAACTACTGGACTTCCTCAAGATCAAAAGCTTTGGCACAGCAAAGGAAAAAGTCCACAAAACCAAAAGACAACTGACAGAATGGGAGAAGACATGTGCAAATGCCATATCAGATAAAGGGCTAGTATCCAAAATCTATAAAGAACTTATCAAACTCAACACCCAAAGAACAAATAATCCAATCAAGAAATGGGAAGAAGACATGAACAGACATTTCTGTGAAGATGACATCCAAATGGCCAACAGACACATGGAAAACTCCTCAACATCACTCGGCATCAAGGAAATACAAATCGAAACCACAATAAGATACCACTTCATAACAGTCAGAATGGCTAAAATTAACAAGTCAGATCTTGGTGAGGATGTGGAGAAAGGGGAACCCTCTTAACACTGTTGGTGGGTATGCAAGCTGGTAGAGCCACTCTGGAAAACAGTATGGAGGCTCCTCAAAAAGTTGAAAATAGAGCTACCCTACGACCCAGCAATGGCACTACTGGGTTTTTACCCCAAAGCTACAAATGTAGTGATCCGAAGGGGCATCTATGCCCCAATGTTTATAGCAGCAATGTCCACAATAGCCAAACTATGGAAAGAGCTGAGATGTCCATCAACAGATGAATGGATAAAGAAGATGTGGAGTGCTGGAATACTACTCAGCCATCAAAAAAATGAAATCTTCCCATTTCAACAATGACATGGATGGAACTAGTGGGAATTATGCTAAGTGAAATAAGACAATCAGAGAAAGATAATTATATCTCACTGATATGAGGAATTTGAGAAACAGAACAGAGGATCATAGAGGAAGGGAGGGAAAAATGAAACAAGACAAAACTAGAGAGGGAGACAAACCATAAGAGACTCTTAATCTCAGGAAATGAACTGAGGGTTGCTGGAAGGAAGGGAGGTGGGAGGGATGGGATGGCTGGGGGATGGACATTGGGGAGGGTATGTGCTATGGTGAGTGCTGTGAATTGTGTAAGACTGACGGATCACACACCTGTACCCCTGAAACAAATAATACATTATATGTTAATAAAAAAACCTTTTTGAAAAAAAAAAGAAAGTATATGCTTTAGGATATCAAACCCTAAAGTTTAAGTGACAACTCACAGAAGTCTGTGGTTTACATTGGTATTCACTTAGTTTGTATAAGTATCTTGTGTCTAATGATCTCAGACACAAAAGATAGTATTTGAAATGCTTCATGGAGAGCCCACTGTATTATTTCTTAATTCTATTCCTTTTTGGCAAATAGAACAGTGTAAAAAAAAAAAGTCCAGGGACTTGTCAGGTTGCATTCTTAAACACAACCTTCAAAGGTATCATGATGCCGTAACTACCTACAGTTGTCATAGCTTTGGAAAACTTTCTCCTTTTCTTTGTAATTAAATCCTTTCTATTTTGGATAAAAAACATTTAACTGGACTACTTAAAATATTGTATTTTCAAAAAACTGCATTTTCTCCACAGGCCTAGGGAAATTCAATACATACATACCTTTTTTTAACTTCACTCAAAAAATTACATTCAAATGTTTGTGGCTTTAACATCTAAGCAATAAAAATAATACCTCAGGGGCACCTGGATGGCTCAGTGGGTTAAGCCTTTGTCCTCCGTTCAGGTCATGATCTCAGGGTCCTGGGACTGAGCCCTGCATCGGGCTCTCTGCTCAGCAGGGAGCCTGCTTCCCCCTCTCTCTCTGCCTGCCTCTCTGCCTACTTGTGATCTTTCTCTGTCAAATAAATAAATAAAATCTTTTAAAAAAAATACACTTCTGGGGCACCTGGGTGGCTCAGTGGGTTAAGCCTCTGACTTTGGCTCAGGTCATGATCTCAGGTCCTGGGATCGAGTCCCGCATCCAGCTCTCTCCTCAGTGGCAGCCTACTCCCCACTCCCCTGCCTGCCTCTCTGTCTACTTGTGATCTCTGCCTGTCAAATAAATAAATAAATAATCTTTAAAAAAATAAAAATAAATAAACTTCTATCTCCTTTGTTCTGTTTCTGGTGAATTGTTTCACCACCCACACCATGGGCCTCTACCCAGTTGAGTCACCCCACATTTGGTGGCCTTTATGAGCAACCTCTGCCAGACCAGGACCTTACCCAGATTCTTTGGAAATTTCTTGGGACGTTCCCTCAGTGGGCCAACTCTAGTACTCCTTGGAGAACTGACAGAGCTCACTCCTCAGTGAGGATCCAAAGTCCCAGGGAAACCAGCCAGACTGCCCTTCCCTAAAAGGGTGAAGGATTTCTCCTCTTGCCCCTTTCCTCCCTCTCCTTTCACTTTCAGGCCCTTAGGCAGTCTAACCCTAGTACTCCTCAGACAACTGAAGATCACAGGCCAGGGTCACTCCCTGATGTGGTCTAAGGGCAAACAGGTTGGAGCCCCCCTTCTGTCCCACTCCCTCCCCCATGAGGTCTCCATTCCCAATGTGTGGGGCAACTGGCAGTGGAAGCTAGGCAGGGGTGAATCTGTACACGTTAGAGACTAAGTTGGGACCCTTCCCTGATTCTCTACCCCCTTACTTCTTTCACCTCTCCCTCTTTTTCCTTTGTTCCTATGGATCCAGCCATCATGTTGATCTATAGGCAAAATACATTCCTACACACCTGAGTGACTTCCTCCTCCTAGGACAGGGCAACACAAGGATGATTTTTTTGGAAACAAACCCGGTCATGGTTATCCTGGCTTATTCCTTTCTAAGGACCCCTGGCCTTAATACCATACTCCTAATTACTGGTCCCCTTCTTTTAAGCTGTTTATTAAATTTGTCTCTTCTAGAATCCAACAGTTCCAGATACAAATGATGACTCAACAAGGATTCTAGCCCATACCATCAGAAGATCCCTTCTCTCTAAATCTCATGGACCAGGCCACCAAAGAATTTCACTCAAATCACCTATCAGCACATTAATCTAATACCATGCTCTGGTCTATAACAGCACAGAACCCATGACAGACAAGTTTAGGTAGGGACAGAGGCCTTCCCCACCCTGTCTAGCATGAAGCAGTTACTGAAAATGAGATTTCCACCCAAATGCTAAAAATTTGTCATTGTCCATCTGTCATGGGAGAATGCAGAGGCTGCTTTTAGGCAACAGGCTTGAGCAATGGAAACCTGAGTAAGGTAAAAGGGCCCCCAGTGACCAATGTGCTGAATGCAAACTGGCTCATTACTCAATCCACTTCAAAATAGCCATAGGTCATTGCTGACCAAGGGCTACTTACAATCGGGCACCAATACCAGAAAAAGGAAAATTCCACATGTTCCCATATCTTCTCACTCCTCCCCTTAACTACAGCCTCTACCACTTCCTCTTGGCAGACAGCCTTTCCCTTGCTACACTGTCCACCGCTCCCTTGCACTATAATCAATAAACTTCAATCTCCCTAAAACAAATTATTATTGTTTAATTTTATGATGATCTCTACTAGATTACTCGTTATTTAGTAGTGAAAGAAGAACCTGCAGAATAAGAAGGTGAGGAAGAGAAAACAATTAGGAAAACAAAAGGACTCGGAATAGAAAATGGTTAGAAATTAAAATTAGCAAGCTTAAAACAAGAAAACTGAAGCAAGACAATAGTGCAAATGGATGAAACCTATCTATTAAAAGAAAAATAATAATATAGTAAGCTAACAAAAAAAACCTACCCCCCAAAACAACACTAAAGTTTTACAAATGAGAGAACAGATAAAGTAACACTAGATGCAATACCGTCAGCAAAAGAAAATACTTCGAGTGAATCTTTCAGTCTTTCAGGAACTTGTTATGATGATAAAAATGAAAAATCCATGATGAGTAACTAACCCCTTGTTAATAATGAAAGGAATAATGAAAATAAACCAATTTCGTTATCCTAAAGAAAGTGAATCACCAATTCAAAGAGATATAAGCACTCTTATGTTTACTGCAGCATTATTTAAAATAGCCAACATATGGAAGCAAGCAAGTGTCCACTGATAAATAAATGGATTAAAAAAAGATGTGTTTTATATATATATATATATATATATATATATACATACATACATATACATACACACACACACACACACACACACACACTGGAAAAGTAGCCATAAAAAATGAAATCTGGTCATTCGCAACAACACGGATGGATCTAGAGGGTATCATGCTAAGTGAAATAAGTCAGCTAGAAAAAGACAAATAACTATTTCATTTATGAGTGGAATCTAAAAAACAAAATAAATAAATAGACTCATAGGGAGCAAACTGGTGGTTGCCTGAGGGGAAGGTCTGGGGGGATATATACAGTAGGTAAAGGGGATTAAGAGGTACAAGCTTCCAGTTATAAAATAAGTCATGGGGACAAAAACTACAACATGAGGAATATATTCAATCATACTGTAATAACTTTTTATAGTGACAGATAGTAAGTACACTTACCACGGTATTTTGCATTATATACAAACATAGGATTACTATGTTGTATGCCTAAAACTAACATTGTATGTCAACTATACTTCAGTTAAAAACAAAACAAGTTAAAAAAATTCCAATCACATCACATTTCTCTCTATATATATTATGTATATATAGGTCACATGCATATGTTTATATGTATATATAAACACATACAGATGAATGCAGGTATGGAAATTTAGGTGAGATACATTTTCATCCTTTAATTTAATAAAAACATAAACAATAATATTCAGTTTTGGTGAGGGTTCAGTGAGATGCACAACTTTATACCCTACTGGTAGGAATATAAAATAGTACAAACCTTCTGGAAATTATCTCCTGAAGGTGTAGCATGTGTCATAAAAATATAATGAGATGTGATTAACTACACATTAACTTCAATAAATATTTTAAGAAGTTAAAATGTTTACAAAGGACACTTTATTTAAAAATGTCTATTCAGGGGCACCTGGGTGGCTCAGTGGGTTAAAGCCTCTGCCTTTAGCTCAGGTCATGATATCAGGGTCCTGGGACGGAGCCCCACATCGGGCTCTCTGCTCAGCAGGGAGCCTGCTTCCCCCTCTCTCTCTGCCTGCTTCCCTGCCTACTTGTGATCTCTGTCAAATAAAGAAATAAAATCTTTTAAAAAATGTATATTCAGCAATTGTTTACAACTGCCTACAATGTACAACAATGATAAATGTATTTAGGAAAATAACCTGGAATAAAACAATTGAAAGAGTCAACAGTCATTACTGAAAATATTAGTGTTTTTTTCTTCTTTGTACTTTTCTATATTTTTAAAATTTTCTCTAATGAACATGTATTTTAGAATCAAAATGTACAGACTTCCTCAAAAATATGATAATCAACAGTTTTTCGACTAGTGATTCTTAAATTATACAGTCTAAATAAGCCTATGTAAGGTAGGGGAGTATAAACATTTTGGATATATAGCAGCCAATCTTTCAGACTGGATCTCTCTTAGAAAAAATTTTTAGAAATCTCTAAAGAATTCTCAAAGTTGTGCAGAAAAACATTTGTCTTAAACAGAGTAACAAAATTGAAAATTATAAGAAAATATTCTGCAAATATACAGAATGGACTTTAGGGGCCTGGTGCAGGGGAGAGGGAAGAATGAGCTTTGGGGTCTTACAGAGAAAACCTTTTAACCTCTTCAGGACTGAGTGAACCTGTTTTAAGAGGGATTCCTGTAGTACACCAAAACTTCCACAAGGGGGCAGAATAACAATAGTTTTTGTTTTTGTTTTTAATCTCATCCTAGAAGATTTTTTTAAAAGATTTTATTTATTTGACACAGAGAGAGAGAGACAGAGAGAGACAGCGCACAAAAGTAGGCAGAGCACATCAAAAGAAATGAAATCTTGCCATTTGCGAGGACGTGGATGGAACTAGAGGGTATTATGCTTAGCGAAATAAGTCAATCGGAGAAAGATAACTATCATATGATCTCCCTGATATGAGGAAGTTGAGAGGCAACATGGGGGATTTGGGGGGTAGGAAAGGAATAAATGAAACAAGATGGGATCGGGAGGGAGACAAACCATAAGAGACTCTTAATCTCACAAAACAAACTGAGGGTTGATGGGAGGAGGGGGCTTGGGAGAGGGGGGTGGGGTTATGGACACTGGGGAGGGTATGTGCTAAGGTGAGTGCTGTGAAGTGTGTAAACCTGGCGATTCACAGACCTGTACCCCTGGGGCTAATAATACATTATATGTTAATAAAATTTTTTTTTTAAAAGTAGGCAGAGCAGCAGGCAGAGGAAGAGAGAGAAGACTACTCCCCACTGAGCAGGGAGACCAATTTATGCAGGGACCCTGGGATCATGATCTGAACTGAAGGCAGACCTTTAACCTACTAAGCCACCCAGATGCCCTCATCCTAGAAATATTGTTCTGAAGCGTGATGTCAACAATTACAGAAATATCAATATCAGTACTCTTAAGCTGCAGTGTCACTGCAACTTAAGTTCAATGTGTTCATCCAACTCTTTAATATTCCATTCTAAAATGTTTACCATATACTACTGGTAAAAATGAAAAACAATAAATGACAGAGGAGAGTGGAAGGATCAGCTATACATCTAGAGTACATGCTTTTTCTTAGACTTTTGAAAGCCTCAGCCTCGATATGCCTGTGGGGATTTTTTGTTTGCTTGCTTTATCCACTCATTTAATAGACGTGGGGATGGGCCCTTCACAAACGTACCTCAGAAAGGTGCCATGAGAGTAGATGAAATCAGCTGGAATCACACAAACCTAGCATGTCTGAACTCCAAGGAGCCTTCAGAGATCACCTGATCCAAATCTTCTATGCTACTGATGGAGAAACTGAGGTCCTGAAAATAACGTGCCCAAAGGCATGTGTTAAAGTCAGAGATAAGTCTAGAAAGCCTGTCTCCTGACAACCAGATAAGTGCTGTGACAATGGGAAAACTCTTTAAGGTTTGATGGTTTGAAGATGTCCTCTAGAAGGAGTAACATTCTGACTGCTCTCCCGGCCAGATCTCAGAGGCCCAACTCTGGTTGCAGTGTCAGTGTCACTTCAGGCATGGTCTAGGACGACATACAAGTCTTTTTGTCATGTCAGATTCTCCAGGTGGCCTGCAGAAATCAAGTGTATCCTTCCTGAACCAATCTCGGAAGCAACACTTCTCCAAAGCAAGGATTGAGGAAAATGTGACGGTTTCCTCCTAAGTACTGTTAAACACAGAGTTATGGAGGCTCAGAACAATGAAGAACATTAGGAATATTCAGGATCAAGATTTCATTAATCCAGCTACAAAATGGTGAAGAGGGTGTTAAACAGTCTCTTCTTATTGGATTTGGGGAAGCAAGCTTAACGTGAATGTTAGCCGTCAGTAACAATATCCATTTAGTCGAAGTTGTTTTCCTCTTCAGCTAAAAATAAATATGTGCTGAGACAGTTGGTCATGAACACATAATGCAATTTTTAAAAATATTTTATTTATTTATTTGACAGAGATCACAAGTAGGCAGAGAGGCAGGCAGAGAGAGAGGAGGAAACAGGCTCCCCGCGGAGCAGAGAGCCCGACATGGGGCTCGATCCCAGGACCCTAGGATAATGACCCGAGCCAAAGGCAGAGGCTTTAACCCACTGAGCCACCCAGGCGCACCCACATAATGCAATTTAAACCATCATAAAAGCATTCTGCCTCAACTTTATGGTCAACTAATCTTCAAAAAAGCAGGAAAGAATACCCAATGGAAAAAAGACAGTCTCTTCAACAAATGGTGTTAACAAAATTGGACAGCCACATGCAGAAGAATGAAACTGGACCATTTCCTTACACCATACACAAAGATAAACTCAGAATAGATGAAAGACCTCAATGTGAGACAGGAATCCATCAAAATCCTAGAGGAGAACATAAGCAGCAACCTCTTTGATTTCGGCCATAGCAACTTCTTGCTAGACATGACTCCAAAGGCAAGGGAAGCAAGGGCAAAAATGAACTACTGGACTTCCTCA
>NW_022632958.1:0-7979 GCF_010015895.1 Lontra canadensis
TGAGGAAGTCCAGTAGTTCATTTTTGCCCTTGCTTCCCTTGCCTTTGGAGTCATGTCTAGCAAGAAGTTGCTATGGCCGAAATCAAAGAGGTTGCTGCTTATGTTCTCCTCTAGGATTTTGATGGATTCCTGTCTCACATTGAGGTCTTTCATCTATTCTGAGTTTATCTTTGTGTATGGTGTAAGGAAATGGTCCAGTTTCATTCTTCTGCATGTGGCTGTCCAATTTTGTTAACACCATTTGTTGAAGAGACTGTCTTTTTTCCATTGGGTATTCTTTCCTGCTTTTTTGAAGATTAGTTGACCATAAAGTTGAGGCAGAATGCTTTTATGATGGTTTAAATTGCATTATGTGGGTGCGCCTGGGTGGCTCAGTGGGTTAAAGCCTCTGCCTTTGGCTCGGGTCATTATCCTAGGGTCCTGGGATCGAGCCCCATGTCGGGCTCTCTGCTCCGCGGGGAGCCTGTTTCCTCCTCTCTCTCTGCCTGCCTCTCTGCCTACTTGTGATCTCTGTCAAATAAATAAATAAAATATTTTTAAAAATTGCATTATGTGTTCATGACCAACTGTCTCAGCACATATTTATTTTTAGCTGAAGAGGAAAACAACTTCGACTAAATGGATATTGTTACTGACGGCTAACATTCACGTTAAGCTTGCTTCCCCAAATCCAATAAGAAGAGACTGTTTAACACCCTCTTCACCATTTTGTAGCTGGATTAATGAAATCTTGATCCTGAATATTCCTAATGTTCTTCATTGTTCTGAGCCTCCATAACTCTGTGTTTAACAGTACTTAGGAGGAAACCGTCACATTTTCCTCAATCCTTGCTTTGGAGAAGTGTTGCTTCCGAGATTGGTTCAGGAAGGATACACTTGATTTCTGCAGGCCACCTGGAGAATCTGACATGACAAAAAGACTTGTATGTCGTCCTAGACCATGCCTGAAGTGACACTGACACTGCAACCAGAGTTGGGCCTCTGAGATCTGGCCGGGAGAGCAGTCAGAATGTTACTCCTTCTAGAGGACATCTTCAAACCATCAAACCTTAAAGAGTTTTCCCATTGTCACAGCACTTATCTGGTTGTCAGGAGACAGGCTTTCTAGACTTATCTCTGACTTTAACACATGCCTTTGGGCACGTTATTTTCAGGACCTCAGTTTCTCCATCAGTAGCATAGAAGATTTGGATCAGGTGATCTCTGAAGGCTCCTTGGAGTTCAGACATGCTAGGTTTGTGTGATTCCAGCTGATTTCATCTACTCTCATGGCACCTTTCTGAGGTACGTTTGTGAAGGGCCCATCCCCACGTCTATTAAATGAGTGGATAAAGCAAGCAAACAAAAAATCCCCACAGGCATATCGAGGCTGAGGCTTTCAAAAGTCTAAGAAAAAGCATGTACTCTAGATGTATAGCTGATCCTTCCACTCTCCTCTGTCATTTATTGTTTTTCATTTTTACCAGTAGTATATGGTAAACATTTTAGAATGGAATATTAAAGAGTTGGATGAACACATTGAACTTAAGTTGCAGTGACACTGCAGCTTAAGAGTACTGATATTGATATTTCTGTAATTGTTGACATCACGCTTCAGAACAATATTTCTAGGATGAGGGCATCTGGGTGGCTTAGTAGGTTAAAGGTCTGCCTTCAGTTCAGATCATGATCCCAGGGTCCCTGCATAAATTGGTCTCCCTGCTCAGTGGGGAGTAGTCTTCTCTCTCTTCCTCTGCCTGCTGCTCTGCCTACTTTTAAAAAAAAATTTTATTAACATATAATGTATTATTAGCCCCAGGGGTACAGGTCTGTGAATCGCCAGGTTTACACACTTCACAGCACTCACCTTAGCACATACCCTCCCCAGTGTCCATAACCCCACCCCCCTCTCCCAAGCCCCCTCCTCCCATCAACCCTCAGTTTGTTTTGTGAGATTAAGAGTCTCTTATGGTTTGTCTCCCTCCCGATCCCATCTTGTTTCATTTATTCCTTTCCTACCCCCCAAATCCCCCATGTTGCCTCTCAACTTCCTCATATCAGGGAGATCATATGATAGTTGTCTTTCTCCGATTGACTTATTTCGCTAAGCATAATACCCTCTAGTTCCATCCACGTCCTCGCAAATGGCAAGATTTCATTTCTTTTGATGTGCTCTGCCTACTTTTGTGCGCTGTCTCTCTCTGTCTCTCTCTCTCTGTGTCAAATAAATAAAATCTTTTAAAAAAATCTTCTAGGATGAGATTAAAAACAAAAACAAAAACTATTGTTATTCTGCCCCCTTGTGGAAGTTTTGGTGTACTACAGGAATCCCTCTTAAAACAGGTTCACTCAGTCCTGAAGAGGTTAAAAGGTTTTCTCTGTAAGACCCCAAAGCTCATTCTTCCCTCTCCCCTGCACCAGGCCCCTAAAGTCCATTCTGTATATTTGCAGAATATTTTCTTATAATTTTCAATTTTGTTACTCTGTTTAAGACAAATGTTTTTCTGCACAACTTTGAGAATTCTTTAGAGATTTCTAAAAATTTTTTCTAAGAGAGATCCAGTCTGAAAGATTGGCTGCTATATATCCAAAATGTTTATACTCCCCTACCTTACATAGGCTTATTTAGACTGTATAATTTAAGAATCACTAGTCGAAAAACTGTTGATTATCATATTTTTGAGGAAGTCTGTACATTTTGATTCTAAAATACATGTTCATTAGAGAAAATTTTAAAAATATAGAAAAGTACAAAGAAGAAAAAAACACTAATATTTTCAGTAATGACTGTTGACTCTTTCAATTGTTTTATTCCAGGTTATTTTCCTAAATACATTTATCATTGTTGTACATTGTAGGCAGTTAGTAAACAATTGCTGAATATACATTTTTTAAAAGATTTTATTTCTTTATTTGACAGAGATCACAAGTAGGCAGGGAAGCAGGCAGAGAGAGAGGGGGAAGCAGGCTCCCTGCTGAGCAGAGAGCCCGATGTGGGGCTCCGTCCCAGGACCCTGATATCATGACCTGAGCTAAAGGCAGAGGCTTTAACCCACTGAGCCACCCAGGTGCCCCTGAATAGACATTTTTAAATAAAGTGTCCTTTGTAAACATTTTAACTTCTTAAAATATTTATTGAAGTTAATGTGTAGTTAATCACATCTCATTATATTTTTATGACACATGCTACACCTTCAGGAGATAATTTCCAGAAGGTTTGTACTATTTTATATTCCTACCAGTAGGGTATAAAGTTGTGCATCTCACTGAACCCTCACCAAAACTGAATATTATTGTTTATGTTTTTATTAAATTAAAGGATGAAAATGTATCTCACCTAAATTTCCATACCTGCATTCATCTGTATGTGTTTATATATACATATAAACATATGCATGTGACCTATATATACATAATATATATAGAGAGAAATGTGATGTGATTGGAATTTTTTTAACTTGTTTTGTTTTTAACTGAAGTATAGTTGACATACAATGTTAGTTTTAGGCATACAACATAGTAATCCTATGTTTGTATATAATGCAAAATACCGTGGTAAGTGTACTTACTATCTGTCACTATAAAAAGTTATTACAGTATGATTGAATATATTCCTCATGTTGTAGTTTTTGTCCCCATGACTTATTTTATAACTGGAAGCTTGTACCTCTTAATCCCCTTTACCTACTGTATATATCCCCCCAGACCTTCCCCTCAGGCAACCACCAGTTTGCTCCCTATGAGTCTATTTATTTATTTTGTTTTTTAGATTCCACTCATAAATGAAATAGTTATTTGTCTTTTTCTAGCTGACTTATTTCACTTAGCATGATACCCTCTAGATCCATCCGTGTTGTTGCGAATGACCAGATTTCATTTTTTATGGCTACTTTTCCAGTGTGTGTGTGTGTGTGTGTGTGTGTGTATGTATATGTATGTATGTATATATATATATATATATATATATATATAAAACACATCTTTTTTTAATCCATTTATTTATCAGTGGACACTTGCTTGCTTCCATATGTTGGCTATTTTAAATAATGCTGCAGTAAACATAAGAGTGCTTATATCTCTTTGAATTGGTGATTCACTTTCTTTAGGATAACGAAATTGGTTTATTTTCATTATTCCTTTCATTATTAACAAGGGGTTAGTTACTCATCATGGATTTTTCATTTTTATCATCATAACAAGTTCCTGAAAGACTGAAAGATTCACTCGAAGTATTTTCTTTTGCTGACGGTATTGCATCTAGTGTTACTTTATCTGTTCTCTCATTTGTAAAACTTTAGTGTTGTTTTGGGGGGTAGGTTTTTTTTGTTAGCTTACTATATTATTATTTTTCTTTTAATAGATAGGTTTCATCCATTTGCACTATTGTCTTGCTTCAGTTTTCTTGTTTTAAGCTTGCTAATTTTAATTTCTAACCATTTTCTATTCCGAGTCCTTTTGTTTTCCTAATTGTTTTCTCTTCCTCACCTTCTTATTCTGCAGGTTCTTCTTTCACTACTAAATAACGAGTAATCTAGTAGAGATCATCATAAAATTAAACAATAATAATTTGTTTTAGGGAGATTGAAGTTTATTGATTATAGTGCAAGGGAGCGGTGGACAGTGTAGCAAGGGAAAGGCTGTCTGCCAAGAGGAAGTGGTAGAGGCTGTAGTTAAGGGGAGGAGTGAGAAGATATGGGAACATGTGGAATTTTCCTTTTTCTGGTATTGGTGCCCGATTGTAAGTAGCCCTTGGTCAGCAATGACCTATGGCTATTTTGAAGTGGATTGAGTAATGAGCCAGTTTGCATTCAGCACATTGGTCACTGGGGGCCCTTTTACCTTACTCAGGTTTCCATTGCTCAAGCCTGTTGCCTAAAAGCAGCCTCTGCATTCTCCCATGACAGATGGACAATGACAAATTTTTAGCATTTGGGTGGAAATCTCATTTTCAGTAACTGCTTCATGCTAGACAGGGTGGGGAAGGCCTCTGTCCCTACCTAAACTTGTCTGTCATGGGTTCTGTGCTGTTATAGACCAGAGCATGGTATTAGATTAATGTGCTGATAGGTGATTTGAGTGAAATTCTTTGGTGGCCTGGTCCATGAGATTTAGAGAGAAGGGATCTTCTGATGGTATGGGCTAGAATCCTTGTTGAGTCATCATTTGTATCTGGAACTGTTGGATTCTAGAAGAGACAAATTTAATAAACAGCTTAAAAGAAGGGGACCAGTAATTAGGAGTATGGTATTAAGGCCAGGGGTCCTTAGAAAGGAATAAGCCAGGATAACCATGACCGGGTTTGTTTCCAAAAAAATCATCCTTGTGTTGCCCTGTCCTAGGAGGAGGAAGTCACTCAGGTGTGTAGGAATGTATTTTGCCTATAGATCAACATGATGGCTGGATCCATAGGAACAAAGGAAAAAGAGGGAGAGGTGAAAGAAGTAAGGGGGTAGAGAATCAGGGAAGGGTCCCAACTTAGTCTCTAACGTGTACAGATTCACCCCTGCCTAGCTTCCACTGCCAGTTGCCCCACACATTGGGAATGGAGACCTCATGGGGGAGGGAGTGGGACAGAAGGGGGGCTCCAACCTGTTTGCCCTTAGACCACATCAGGGAGTGACCCTGGCCTGTGATCTTCAGTTGTCTGAGGAGTACTAGGGTTAGACTGCCTAAGGGCCTGAAAGTGAAAGGAGAGGGAGGAAAGGGGCAAGAGGAGAAATCCTTCACCCTTTTAGGGAAGGGCAGTCTGGCTGGTTTCCCTGGGACTTTGGATCCTCACTGAGGAGTGAGCTCTGTCAGTTCTCCAAGGAGTACTAGAGTTGGCCCACTGAGGGAACGTCCCAAGAAATTTCCAAAGAATCTGGGTAAGGTCCTGGTCTGGCAGAGGTTGCTCATAAAGGCCACCAAATGTGGGGTGACTCAACTGGGTAGAGGCCCATGGTGTGGGTGGTGAAACAATTCACCAGAAACAGAACAAAGGAGATAGAAGTTTATTTATTTTTATTTTTTTAAAGATTATTTATTTATTTATTTGACAGGCAGAGATCACAAGTAGACAGAGAGGCAGGCAGGGGAGTGGGGAGTAGGCTGCCACTGAGGAGAGAGCTGGATGCGGGACTCGATCCCAGGACCTGAGATCATGACCTGAGCCAAAGTCAGAGGCTTAACCCACTGAGCCACCCAGGTGCCCCAGAAGTGTATTTTTTTTAAAAGATTTTATTTATTTATTTGACAGAGAAAGATCACAAGTAGGCAGAGAGGCAGGCAGAGAGAGAGGGGGAAGCAGGCTCCCTGCTGAGCAGAGAGCCCGATGCAGGGCTCAGTCCCAGGACCCTGAGATCATGACCTGAACGGAGGACAAAGGCTTAACCCACTGAGCCATCCAGGTGCCCCTGAGGTATTATTTTTATTGCTTAGATGTTAAAGCCACAAACATTTGAATGTAATTTTTTGAGTGAAGTTAAAAAAAGGTATGTATGTATTGAATTTCCCTAGGCCTGTGGAGAAAATGCAGTTTTTTGAAAATACAATATTTTAAGTAGTCCAGTTAAATGTTTTTTATCCAAAATAGAAAGGATTTAATTACAAAGAAAAGGAGAAAGTTTTCCAAAGCTATGACAACTGTAGGTAGTTACGGCATCATGATACCTTTGAAGGTTGTGTTTAAGAATGCAACCTGACAAGTCCCTGGACTTTTTTTTTTTACACTGTTCTATTTGCCAAAAAGGAATAGAATTAAGAAATAATACAGTGGGCTCTCCATGAAGTATTTCAAATACTATCTTTTGTGTCTGAGATCATTAGACACAAGATACTTATACAAACTAAGTGAATACCAATGTAAACCACAGACTTCTGTGAGTTGTCACTTAAACTTTAGGGTTTGATATCCTAAAGCATATACTTTCTTTTTTTTTTCAAAAAGGTTTTTTTATTAACATATAATGTATTATTTGTTTCAGGGGTACAGGTGTGTGATCCGTCAGTCTTACACAATTCACAGCACTCACCATAGCACATACCCTCCCCAATGTCCATCCCCCAGCCATCCCATCCCTCCCACCTCCCTTCCTTCCAGCAACCCTCAGTTCATTTCCTGAGATTAAGAGTCTCTTATGGTTTGTCTCCCTCTCTAGTTTTGTCTTGTTTCATTTTTCCCTCCCTTCCTCTATGATCCTCTGTTCTGTTTCTCAAATTCCTCATATCAGTGAGATATAATTATCTTTCTCTGATTGTCTTATTTCACTTAGCATAATTCCCACTAGTTCCATCCATGTCATTGTTGAAATGGGAAGATTTCATTTTTTTGATGGCTGAGTAGTATTCCAGCACTCCACATCTTCTTTATCCATTCATCTGTTGGTGGACATCTCAGCTCTTTCCATAGTTTGGCTATTGTGGACATTGCTGCTATAAACATTGGGGCATAGATGCCCCTTCGGATCACTACATTTGTAGCTTTGGGGTAAAAACCCAGTAGTGCCATTGCTGGGTCGTAGGGTAGCTCTATTTTCAACTTTTTGAGGAGCCTCCATACTGTTTTCCAGAGTGGCTCTACCAGCTTGCATACCCACCAACAGTGTTAAGAGGGTTCCCCTTTCTCCACATCCTCACCAAGATCTGACTTGTTAATTTTAGCCATTCTGACTGTTATGAAGTGGTATCTTATTGTGGTTTCGATTTGTATTTCCTTGATGCCGAGTGATGTTGAGGAGTTTTCCATGTGTCTGTTGGCCATTTGGATGTCATCTTCACAGAAATGTCTGTTCATGTCTTCTTCCCATTTCTTGATTGGATTATTTGTTCTTTGGGTGTTGAGTTTGATAAGTTCTTTATAGATTTTGGATACTAGCCCTTTATCTGATATGGCATTTGCACATGTCTTCTCCCATTCTGTCAGTTGTCTTTTGGTTTTGTGGACTTTTTCCTTTGCTGTGCCAAAGCTTTTGATCTTGAGGAAGTCCAGTAGTTCATTTTTGCCCTTGCTTCCCTTGCCTTTG
>NW_022632959.1:0-7978 GCF_010015895.1 Lontra canadensis
GAAAAGAAGGGCCATCTGTACCCCAATGTTTATAGCAGCAATGGCCATGGTCGCCAAACTGTGGAAAGAACCAAGATGCCCTTCAACAGACGAATGGATAAGGAAGATGTGGTCCATATACACTATGGAGTATTATGCCTCCATCAGAAGGGGTGAATCCCCAACTTTTGTAGCAACATGGACGAGACTGGAAGAGATTATGCTGAGTGAAGTAAGTCAAGCAGAGAGAGTCAATTATCATATGGTTTCACTTATTTGTGGAGCATAACAAATAACATGCAGGACATAGGGAGATGGAGAGGAGAAGGGAGTTGAGGGAAATTGGAAGGGGAGGTGAACCATGAGAGACTATGGACTCTGAAAAACAATCTGAGGGTTTTGAAGGGGTGGGGGGTGGGAGGTTGGGGGAGCCAAGTGGTGGGTATTGGAGAGGGCATGTATTGCATGGAGCACTGGGTGTGGTGCAAAAACAGTGAATTCTGTGATGCTGAAAAGAAATAATAAAAAAAAACTAATGATTTATTTTATGGTGACTAACTTAACACAATAATAATTTAAAAATTACATAAAAAACTGAAAAACAAAAAACAAACAAAAAGATGTCAGATAACAACCCACTTTAAACATTCTGTATGTTCCTCACTAAGCACTGAACACTCTCCCCCTTTTCTTTCTTTGCCTCTGCCTCTTTCTCTTTCTCCACTTCACATTCTGACATACTTCACTAAACTTGAATCGACTTAGAAACCTCCTTAGGGAGGTTTGTCCAAATGTCCAAAGACATTGAGGAACTATAAACAGTCGACCATCTAATTGGAGACAAATAGTTTATGTTCTTTTGTGCATATATTAAAATTAAAAGATAATACTTTTACAACACTGGACACAATGCCTGTTAAGAAAAGTCTTGGCACTGGTGGCATTTACTATTATGCTTATTTCTGTTCATCCTTATGGTGGAGGAATGAATGTCCTTCCTTGTTTGTCCATTCAAGGAAAACCATTGACATCAGTGCCCAGACACATCCATGTGATGTCTCCCACCAGCCCATAGGTAGATGACAACTATTTAGACAGAAGTAATAGGATGGAGTTCAATACATGGGGTCAAGACAATAGAGTCCATTCAAGACGGGGCAACAAATTGGGGAAAAACAAATACATCGCTTGCTCCAAAACCTATGGATGCATCCAACAATACCTATTTAATATTTCTGTACGCTGAACTCCTACAACAGTCCTATGGAGAGTGGCATTATTATTCCCAACCCTGCTATCATATTTCTTTATGACCAAACTGGCCATCAGGAGCTTAGGGGATTGAATTTTCTCTGGAAGGTTTTCTTTATGGCATTCTTGAGTTCCTTATTTCTGAGGCTGAAAATGATTGGGCTGAGAAAGGGAGTGAAGACTGTATAGGTGGTGGCCATCAGAGTGTTACTGTCCATAGAATGGGGGCCCTTGGGCTTGAGGTAGATCATGGAGGCAAAACCATAGTGCACAATGACCACAGTGAGGTGGGACACACATGTGGAGAAGGTCTTGTGCCTGCCTTCAGCTGAAGGGATCCTCAATATGGCAGCCACGATGAAGACATAGGAGAGGATGATGAGAAATAAACATCCCATCAAAACTGTAACACACACCAGGATCACACCCAAGGTGACAGAGGATGTCTCCTTCCCACAGGCCAACTTTAGGAGGGAAAGCACATGGCAGCCAAAGTGATGGATCTCATTAGACCCACAGAAGGTGAGGTGAAAAACTATCAGAGTCACCATCATCCCCATGACTGAGCCACCAGCCCAGGTGGGCACAGGTGGGAGTGCTCATGAGCACGTTATACCACGGGGGGTGGCTGATGGCCACGTAACGGTCATAGCCCATGACGGTGAGCAGGAAGGAGTGGGTGAAGCCAAATGTAAAGGAGAAGAACATCTGGCTGGCACAGGCCACAAAGGTGATGGTGCGGCGGGTGGAGAGCAGGTCGGCCAGCAGGCGTGGGGTAATGGCCAAGGTGTAGAGGATCTCGGAGATGGACAGTGCACACAGGAAGAGGTACATGGGCGTGTGCAGGTTGTGCTCACTCCTGACAGTGGCCATGATGAGCAGGTTCCCCAGCAACATGAATAGGTACATGAGCAGGAACGGCAGGAAGAATGCAGGCAGGAGATGCTGTGAGAAGTTGGAGAAGCCAACGATGATGAATTCATACACCATGCTATAGTTCTGACCAGGCTCAGATGCTGCATCTGTTGAGACCAGAAAGGGAATGAATGTACATGGTTCATTCCATGAAGAAGAAGTGTAGTTCAGCATCAGAAAACCTATCATGTGGTTAGCCACATGAATAAACTAAAAAGGAAATGTCATATAATTATATCAATCTAGGCAACAGCCCAGGATTACTAAAGTTCAATTCCTATTTATGACTTTAAAAATTGATATAGAGTTGATACATACATTGTGTTATTTTAGATAGACAACATAATGATATATACACAAATATTAAAGATTTTTAAAAAGCTTCTCAACATAATATCGACTAGGACTTTCTTAGTTAACTAAGAATATATACTTCAAAACTAGCAAATACTATATGAAATGGGAAGCTAGGGGCGTTTCGTTTTAGGATCAGGAACAAGTCAAAGTTACTCACTATCTCTGTGACTCATTAGCGGGGAACAAAAAACCAGGAGAGGTGCTTCAGGAAAGATATCAAAAGAAGGAGTATCAGGATTAGAAAGGAAGAGATGTGGTCATCTACCTAGAAAGGTAAAAGAATGAAGGTGGAATATATTTGAGCAAAGACAGAAAGAACACAAGTTGCAGAAGACTAGATCAACTTCCCAAACTCACAGTATTTCCCACAGAATTATACCCATAATAATCACATTAAAGATAGACTTTAAGGAAAACATAAGATAACATTACTGATAGTGAGACAAACTATAATGAGAGAGTGTGCATACATTTTGGCCTCATGATTTCTTTACCCTAAAAACCTATTAAGTCCTCTAGAGGGCTTTTGTTTAAGGGAGTTATAACTCTCCTTTCTTACCATATTAGTAAATAAAACTGAGATTCTTTGAGAATATTTAGTTATTAACACATATAAAAGAATAATAATCAACCTTTGATTCAACATAAAGGAATGACCTACTCATGTTAATATAAGAAACACTTTAGGAAAGTAGCTGGATTTTTAAAAACTCGTTTAGTGAGAAGTGTGGCTTTGTTCTGCATTTTAGCAAATTTGTCCAATGCTGGCTGGATAGAAGACAAGATGATGCTCCTATCTGTTTCTGCATTCAGCCTGTGGCGCTATGTGGTTTTAGTTGAAACTTATGACAAAAATTCATCCTCTCCTTTATTGGAAAATTGAGGACCTGATGCCCCGCCTCCCCATAAGGGTCTCCACGGCCCCAGGGATCCTCATATCACACTTTAAAAACCTCTGGTTTAAAATATCTAGGAATTAACCAAGGAATGCTGTATGTCCAAGGACAGAAATTTCAGCCACAGATAGATATGTAGAAGATGGTCTGGATACACGGAAATATGGAAACCACTGTGCTCTCTTGGATGGGATGAGCTAATATAGCAATTATGTCAGTTCTTCCCCAAATTATATTCAGCAAAACTGTATTTACAATTTAAGAAGTTTAATTTCAGAACCTATCTTAAATTTCTTTCTGAAAAATAAAGTCAGTGAAAAGTTACAGTGGTCTCCTAAAAATGGAGTACACAAAAGAGATAGAGATATCCCTCTCCACATTGAGACTCATAGACTTGGAATCATTTAAAAAAGTGTGACAGTAGAACAGATGTGTATTATATGTATGATACATGGATCATGTTGGTTGGATATCTAGAAAATATTTCTGCCTGATTCTAAACCCAATATGCGATAAAGGTGAGAGCACAAGTCAAATGGAAAAAAAAAAAAGATTGTTGACTGGTTTGTGATGGGAAACTGGAGATTTTATGAAGTGGTGCAAATGTGGATTTGGGATTTGGGAGGTGTGTTGGGATTCCTGCCCAAGACAACACCGAAAGTAGATGGATTCTACACATAAAGTGAAATATAAAGTTAACAGGAAAGGGGGGCAGTAGGAGAATGACCTTTTGATTTCAGAGTAAAGAAGTACTTCTTAACCAAAACTCAAAAGCACAAATATTAAGGTGATGTGGAGAAAGGGGAACCCTTTTACACTGTTGGTAGGACGGCAAACTGGTACAGCCACTCTGGAAAACAGCATGGAGGTTCCTCAAGTTAAAAATGGAGAATTGTCTCTTCATGTCTTCTGCCCATTTTTTGATGTGATTATCTGTTTTTTGAATGAAAAAATGTTCATCATCATTAGCCATCAGGGAGATTCAAATCAAAACCACACTGAGATTCCACCTTAAACCAGTTAGAATGGCCAAAATTAACAAGACAGTAAACAACATGTGTTGAAGAAGATGTGGAGAAAGGAGAACCCTCTTACACTGTTGGTGGGAATGCAAGCTTGTGCGGCCACTTTGGAGAACAGTGTGGAGATTCCTTAAGAAATTAAAAATAGAGCTTCCCTATGACCCTACAACTGCATTATTGGGTATTTACCCCAGAGATACAGATGTAGTGAAAAGAAGGGTCATCTGTACCCCAGTATTCATAGCAGCAAAGGGCACAGTTGCCAAACTGTGGAAAGAGCCAAGATGCCCTTCAATAGATGAATAGATAAAGAAGATATGGGCATATATACTATGGAGTATTATGCATCCATCAGAAAGGATGAATACAGGGTGCCAGAGTATTAAGCCTCTGCCTTCAGCGTGAGTCATGGTCTCAGGGTCCTGGGATAGAGCCCCACATCAGGCTCTCTGCTCAGCAGGGAACCTGTTTTGCCCCACCTCTCTGCCTGCCTCTCTGCCTACTTGTGAACTCTCTCTGTGTCAAATAAATAAAAATAAAAAAAATCTTAAAAAAAAAGAAAAGAAAGGATGAATACCCAACCTTTGTATCAGCATGGATGGGAGTGGAGGAGATTATGCTGAGTGAAATAAGTCAAGCAGAGAAAGTCAATTATCATATGGTTTCACTTACTTGTGGAGCATAAGGAATAACATGGAGGACATTGGGAGAAGGATAGATAAAGTGAATTGGGGGAAATTGGAGGGGGAGACAAAGTATGAGAGACTGTGGACTGTGAGAAACAAACTGAGGGTTTTGGAGGGGAGGGGGTTTGGGGGTTGGGTGAGCCTGGTAGTGGATATTAAGGAGGGCACGTATTGCATGGATCACTGAGTGTGGTGCATAAACAATGAATCTTGGAACACTGAAAAAATAAAATTTTAAAAAAGTTAAAAATGGGACTACCCTATATTCAGCAGTTGCACCACTACGTATGTACCCAAAGAACACAAAAACACTGATTCAAAGGGATATATGCACCCTGATGTTTATAGCCCCATTATCTGCAATAGCTAAATTATAGGAACAGCTCAAGTGTTGGATACAGAAGATGTGGTTTCTTTTTTTTTTAAAGATTTTATTTATTTATTTGACAGAGATCACAAGTAGGCAGAGAGGCAGGCAGAGAAAGAGGAGGAAGCAGGCTCCCTGCTGAGCAGAGAGCCCAATGCCGGGCTCTATCCCAGGACCCCGGGACCATGACTTGAGCCGAAGGCTCAACCCACTGACCCACCCAGGTGCCCCAAAGATGTGGTTTTTATACACAATGGAATATTACTCAGCCATCAAAAGAATGAAATCTCACTGTTTGCAACAACATGGATGGAACTAGAGAGTATTATGCTAAATGAAATAAGCCAGTTAAGGAAAGACACATACCATGTGATTTCACTCATATATGGAATTTAAGAAACAAACAAAGTAGCAAAGGAAAAAAAAAGGGAGAGAGTGAGAAGCTAACCAAGAAAGAGACTTTTAACTATAGAGAAAAGAACTGTTGGTTACCAGAGGGGAGAGGGGTAGAGGGTGGGAGAAATAGGTGATGGGGATTGAGGAGTACACTTGTGATGAACACGGGGTATTGTATGGAAGTGTTGAATAAGTATATTGAACACCTGAAACTAATATCACACTATATGTTAACTAGTGGGGCTGAAATAACAATGTAAAACATACACGAAATGTGTATATGCATTCATAAAGGAGCATTTGAATTTCATAAGCGTTATCTTCTGTAAGTGCTGATGCTGTCCTTGGGAGATAAATATTAACTGCTCAGGAAAGGAAACAGACATGAAAGTTTCCCTAAGAATTTTGTTCAACAACAACAACAACAACAACAACAACAACAAAAGGATATCAAGGATCCATGAATAGGCAGGTGGTAATTGGGAAAAGAACCTTGCATTGCTGAAAATTGACCAGGGAATACTATCTAGAAGAAATAAGAAAGCAGTGACATTCAGAAGGAGAAACTTCAATGCAGAAATGAGTCAAGGACATGAGCAGAGAATTCACAGAAGGAGTTACATAGACACAGGAAAGGGTGGTTTTAAGACAAGAAAAGGACAAAGGAAAATGATCATGGACTTTCACTGTACACCTATTCATTTCCCCAGACTAGAAAGTGCCGGGTACTAATCAAAACATGGTCAGAAAGCAATCCTCATGGCTTGCTGGCGAGAACCAAGAATGCAGAACAGACTTCACCTGCTCTGTGCAACAGCACATGTTCTCCTGAGCATCTATCTTGATTGTTCACACCTGTCTGAAGGGAGAATGTCAGAGGATGTTTCAGTAGCATTGCCTGAAGTGGGGAAATGGACAAGCCTGCTTGGGAACGGTAATTGGAAAGAGGCCAGGTCCATGGGCTGGATGCAACCATCGGAGCCCCGAGCAGGAGTTTGATGCACACACAGCGGGTAAAAGAACCTGTAAAATGATCTTGAGTGAATGAAGCAAAAGCAGATGAACACTCAAGCATAATTCCATTTGGACACATGAAAATTAGAGCACCTGAACCTATTCTAGACCATGCTGTAAGGGTGTATACATGTCACTATACATTTCTCAATACCCACAGAATGGGTAACACAGTCAACCCTAATATAACCTATGAGGTGAATTAGTAATTATGTATCTATCCATCTTCGTTCGCCAACTGGAACAAATGCACCACAAGAATTACTAGATTGTACAGCCTTTAGCAACAAACCTGGCCTCAACCCAACAGATGTCAGTAGCATCCCCTCCCTCCCCATGAGCTCTGACAACCAAGAGTCCTCCAGGCTGGTACAAATATTTCAGGTTAGGGATACAAAATCATTCCCAAATAAGATACAGACTTAGAAGCTGCAAAGGGCACTAGGTTGGGTGAAGAACCCAAGATCCAGAATGGGCAACCTGAGAAGACCCCCAGCAGCTGCCCAAGGCTAAGAGCCTGTCTAATGACCCTTCTCCCAGACCCTGTCCTCAGTCTGGGTCTCGCTCCCCATAACTATCCAAGTATTGTCACCTACCCTGTCCCTCCTGTCCCTCTCAGCCCAGGCTGCCTCTTCTAGGAAGCACCCAGCAGGAGAAGGCAGAAGAAGCTCTCCTGCCCGAGGCTGTCAGTGGCACACAGGGGCAGGTGTGGAGCCAGACCTTGGAGCTCCTGGAACTGATGCTGTGTGCTTTACCCCTGATGCAACTTCCCGGGAGGCTGCTCCCCAGAACTTCCCCAGGATACCAACCTGCAAGGTCTGCCCTCTGGTTCTTAAGAGGCCAGGAGGATCATCAGAGGGCCTCCAGGGACCTGAAGCCTCTACTCCTTCCTCCAACACTCCAACACAACCAAGGCTCCCTACTGTCTAAGTCTGCCCAGAGCCCCAGTCCCTGCTCAAGCCTAGGAACTCCCAGTCTTGGGGGAGACGTGGCAGGATTAGATGCCCTCAACAAGTTGGGATCAGGGCAGGGTCAGGGGGAAGACGGAAGCTGGAGCAGCCCTGAATGGGAATTCAGGGCTCTGCCCTGGAGTCA
>NW_022632960.1:0-7976 GCF_010015895.1 Lontra canadensis
CACTCTGGAAAGCAGCATGGAGGTTCCTCAAAGTGTTGAAAATAGAACTACCCTATGACCCAGCAATTGCACTGCTGGGTATTTACCCTAAAGATACAAATGTAGTGATCCGAAGGGGCACGTGCACCCGAATGTTTATAGCAGCAATGTCTACAATAGCCAAACTATGGAAAGAACCTAGATGTCCATCAACAGATGAATGGATAAAGAATAAGTGGTATATATACACAATGGAATACTATGCAGCCATCAAAAGAAATGAAATCTTGCCATTTGCGACGACGTGGATGGAACTAGAGGGTATCATGCTTAGCGAAATAAATCAATTGGAGAAAGACAACTATCATATGATCTCCCTGATATGAGGGAGAGGAGATGCAACATGGGGGTTAAGGGGGTAGGAGAAGAGTAAATGAAGCAAGATGGGATTGGGAGGGAGATAAACCATAAGTGACTCTTAATCTCACAAAACAAACTGAGGGTTGCTGGGGGGAGGGGGGTTGGGAAAAGGGGGTGGGGTTATTATGGACATTGGGGAGGGTATGTGCTATGGTGAGTGCTGTGAAGTGTGTAAACCTGGCGATTCACAGACCTGTACCCCTGTGGAAAAAAATATATGTTTATAAAAAATAAAATTTAAAAAAAAAAAGTTATATATACCCAGTAACCCTACTTGGCAATCCATTCAAGATTCTGATTCCTTGTGTGCTTAGATTACTTATGCAGAGTTTCTCACAAGTAAGTGGGTGTAAGAGTGACTCAGACTCATTGAAAATGCAACTTCTTCTTAGGGTGAGATCTTCTTTAGTTATTTTGTGGTAGTCAATTTGAGGATGACATTATGAGAAATACCATTCTTCATTACGTTTCCCTAGGATAAAGTGAGCACACCTAGTATGCTTACTGAAAATAATTGTTCAGTAAGTTGAATGAAAAAATTATTCAAATAAGATTTGCCAATTTAGTGAAGACATTCAAGTTAAACTGACTTCACTAAATTTTAGTAAGACTATTTCCCTCCTAATGAACTCCTGGACTTCGACTCACCCAGCCTCAACAGGTACTGGAATACAAATAACTTTTCCTACTATTCCTTCTAGGGAAGAACATTCCCTAATCAACTGTCTGATCACACCACCAGCTCTTTCCTTTTCTAGCCTTGTTTACTTCTCCCTCTGTTCCTATGAAAGGAAAGCCTCTCTGCCAGACCTTTGAGACACTTACATATCTGACTATTGGAGCCTTTTCCCTATTCCAATGGTCCTCTTCACCCAACTGCAATAGTCTTTTGGAATAAAATCTCTAACTCTTTATTTTTTATTGAGATGTAATGAACATATAACATAATGTTAGTTTCCAGTATAAAACATGCTCATTTGATATTTGTATATATCATGAATGACCACCACAAAAATTCTAGTTATCATCACCACACAGTTACAATTTCTTTTCTGTGATGAGATCTACTTGTGATTTTAAGATCTACTACCTTAGCAAATTTCAAATATACAACACAATATTATTAAGTATAGTCATTATGTTGTACTTTATATTCCTACTATTTTACAATTGAAAGTTTGCATTTTTTGAGCAACTTCACTTATTTTGCTCATCTTCTACTGCTCTACTTCTACCCCCCACCACTGCCAGTCTGTCAACCACCAATCTATTATTTGTATCTATGAGTTGTTTCTTTAAAATTTGTATTTATGTGAGATCATATGGTATTTTTCTTTTTCTGACTTGTTTTACTTATAATAATGCCCTCAAGCTCCATCCATGCTATTGCAAAGATCAATGGAACAGAACAGAGAGTTCAGAAATGAACCCACACATACATGGTAAATTAGTCTGTCACAAAGGAGCCAAGAATGTACAATGGGAAAAGGATGGTCTCTTTAAGAAATGGTGCTACGAAAACTGGACAGCCATTAGTAAAAGAAGGAAACTGAATACCTGACTTATACCATACATAAAAATTAACTTGAAATGTTTTAAAGACTTACACATAACACCTGAAACCAAAAACTCCTAGAAGAAATCATACGGGCTAAGCTCCTTGACATCAGGTTTGCTGATGATTTCTTGTACTGACATAAAAAACAAAGGCAACAAAAGCAAAAAATAAACAGGTGGACTATCACACTAAAATGCTTCTGCACACAAAGGAAACCATCAACAAAATGAAAAGGCAACCTACCAAGTGAAAATAAACATTTGCAAATAATATATGTATGATAAAGGGCTTATATCCAAAATATATAAATAACTCCTACAACTTAACTGCAAAAAAAAGTAAAATAGGCAGAGTATTTGAATATACCTATTTTTCCAAAAAAGACACACAGACGGCCATCAGGGACATGAAAATATGTTCAACATCAGTACTCAGCAGGGAAATGCAAGTCAAAACCACAGAGATGTATCACCTCACACACATTAAAATTATCAAAAAAGACAAAAAATAAGTTGGCAAAAACGTAAAGAAAAATGAACACTTGTATATCATTGCTCAGAATATAAATTGGTATAACCACTGTAAAAAACAGTATGGAGATGCCTCAAAATATTAAAACCAAGAACCAGAAATACCATATCATCCAATAATTCCATTTCTGGGTATTTATCGAAAGAAAACTAAAACATTAAGTCAAAAAGACATGTACACCCTCATGTTCACTGCAGCATTATTTACAATAGCCAAGATATGGATACAACCTAATCATCCAGTCTTCAAATGGTTTACTTGTAATCTGTACATAGGTAAGCTATACCTATTAAGGTTTTTAACAAGCAGTGGAACCTCTGCTTCTCAGAGCATAAGGTTAATATATTGTGTACTGCAGCATAATGGCACAATGTCCAAGAAGACAAAACATCAGTTTCTGGCCATTTAGAACACATGTGCTTATGTTTAGACTACTAAATTGTTAGATAAAGGTTCTATAGAGACACACCCGATGAAATAAAAAATGCAGCTAAGAAGTGAAAGTTTCATCAGTAAACTAATATCCTTTTATTATGTTCAATTAGCCATGTGGAACATAAGGAATAAACATTTTCTGATTTCATTGTTCTTACTAGAATAATGAAGTACATATATAGTAAACTATCAGACTTTTGCTAAAGTTCTTTGAAATAGGAACACATCAAAAAAAATAAAGAAAATTGTCCTTACCAGCTTGTATCATGTGTATAGAGAACAGCATATTCAGAGATTTAGACAATAACTTCTCTAAAGAGTTTTAAGACATTTCAAATAAATTTTTAAATATGTCAGCAAATTTGATCTTGATATTAAATTTATAAACTAAATAAAGTACATTATATATAGTTCCTCATTTTATAGCAAATTAAACTGATCCCATTTTACCTGGTCTTATAATGAATTTCCAACAGTTCTAGGTTTGATTAAGATCTCAGGATTTTAATATTTAGTACTACACTACTACATAGCACCATTGTTATGTGCATTTGTATACACACACATGTCATCGTCATGGGTAGCGTGGGCTTTTTTTTTTTTTTTTTTCAGGCCAACATTTATCACTACTGAGAGATAAAGGAAATGTCTGAATGCTATAAACATACAATATAGGTTTATTTTCCCTTAAATATATTGGTGTTAATGTTAAATGACATTAGCAAAGAAGAAAATTGTTCCATTTTAATAAGGTGTATAGCAACAAGGTTTGGATCAAAATACTTATTTGATTTAATCTGACATTTTCCTCAGAAAATTGTTTCTTAAACATTAAGCCTAACTAGTAAGAGATTCTCATAATGGCATTCCCAAAGTAATAATTGTTGCTGGAGAGTTTTTACAAACATTCTTTTTAAAGTGTGTAATTACTATTCCATGGAATTTTTTTTTTAAAGCAGCAGGTTAAATTGTGTTATAAATGCAATAAGTTATGTGTATATATATCATACTTTCTAGATTTTGAATTTACCAATTTTAATTTCAGGTTAAATATCCAAGTTATTCTCAATTCTTCAGGAAGTATTAAACACATTGCTTTATTAACAAATTTCAAATGTTTATCTTTAGTCTTACAAAGTAACAAGAGATCTATGTTAGTTCAATTTCTTTCAGAAATAATTTCATTTCTAGTTGTCCAAGGTGTGTTAAATGTAGTACTTCAATAGGGTTCAAGGACCATATTGCTTTATTGAAATAATGACCGTTACACCAGTGAAATGTTCCATAGTAAAAGAACTTGTTAGCTTTGACCCAGTGTAATACTTTGACAAGGAAAACACAAGCTCCTGTGTATGAAAGGAGTCATTGATTATTCCTTCCCTTCTATGTTTTCTTATATACCTGTTAACTTTTTACTTATGTTTATAAAGTAAAATCAAGCATTACCCTTGGGATACTGATCTGGAAGATCTGAGAGGTATACTGCTCTCATAGACTAACACAAGCATTGCGGAGATAGATATAAAATCAATTCAGAGCAGGCACAATCCTCAGAAGGAAGTTTCATTCAGTAAGTATTTACTTACTGAATGAAATTGTATGTCAGTAACTGTTCTAGGCTTTAGGGATTAAAAGACCAGACCTCAAAGAGTTTAGGGAAGTATAGCATAGACAGAAAACTAAACAGATAATTTCTGTGGATAGTAACATCATGACATTTTTTTCCTGTTCCAGATACAAAACTTTTTCCATTTCCCTTTAAAATATCCTTGAGAATACAGAAAAATCAAAGTCTGGCAAGAGCACTGAATGTTTGCTATTGCCTGGAGAAGGCTTCCACTAAATGAGTGGTTGGAAAGATTGAATTTAGAATACGGTCTTGATTACTCATTGCATGCCACACGCTTAACCAGAACAGGGAGACAGTACCAAAAGAAGTTTGATGTAATCGACTCCACCATTTATCTGTGCATAAATCCAGAGTGCACAGGCTGCAATGAAAAAAAGAAAAACAAAAATATTTCCCTTCCAAGACAGGTATAGAAAAACAAAGCAACAGGTGGATTTGGCCCTAAAATGATAGGAAAAACAACAACCTGAGCTGCTCAGAAGCAGAATTGTGATCTCATTCTCTAGTAGCCCCTACTATGGTATAAATGTTCAAATGAAACTGTTCTCAACATGCAAAACATAAACAATAGAGAGCAAGATGTTAAAAATAGGAGGAAGCATCATAAATAATATATAATTGTTTACAGATGGTCTTGTAAATGAAGTGTTTGCTTATGAGCAGCAAGCCTCAATTTTGCAAGCGACCCAGAGCCAAAAAGTTAATAGAACTTCAATACAGAGTGGTTTGTAGGAGAAGTGATAGTAATCAGTCTCTAAGAAGAATGGTAACAATGAATGACTAGATCTATATAGATCTGGAGACTGTTAATTTTCTGTCTAGATTGGGAGCAGCTTTTACATTAATCTAGATTATTATGTCACCAAACAAGACTATGAACATATAATCAATACATAATCCAATTTTCAACAGAATATATACATTTTTATGTGAAATATCCCAATTTCAACAATGACATTAAATACAGATTTATAGCATTATGCGGGGCTAATAGTATAGACTAGTCAAAACCTATCTGCAAGCTATATTTGGCTTATGGGACACAGTTGGGAACTTCTATTATAGGATACAGTCTTTTACATTATGTGACTACTAATAATAAGAATACCAATAGCTGAGAGATAAAAGACATTTTAGAAGTGCCACTATCCTAAAGACTTTATATTTAGTCTTCACAAAAACAGACTGAGAAACAGAGACACATAAATGTTAAGCAACTTGCCCAAAGTTACCTACATAGGAAGGATCGAAGATTTGGACCACATTTGACCTTAAATCTTAATGACAGATGCCTGGGTTGAGACTAGGCAAAGTCCCAAATAAGTCTAGTGACCCTAGCTAGGGATACATGTGCTAATTTCTGGAACCTAAACTAAGGTCTATGTAGAGTAATTGGCTTCAGTTTTAAATCTGAGTCAAAAATCCTGGTGACCAAGGATGCTTTATCTATTAACAAAGACTAGGTCAGATAGACACATTCTTTGTCATAGACAAATTAATAAGAAATAATTAGTGGCACTGAAAGTTTTTTTTAATGAATAACTTTTCTTTAGATACAGAAAAAATATTTCTTTATTAAAATTTTCATTGCTAAAAGGATATATAAATGAAAGCATACATAAATAAACTAGACTCAAAATACCTTCATAGTGTACAATCCCATTTATGTGATATTACAGGAAAGGGAAAGCCATAGTAAGCAAAAAAGAGATCAGAAGTTTCCAGAAGTTTGGCATGAATGGAAACACTGATCCAGATAAATTTGGGGGAATAAGGTAAGTGCTCTATATCTTCATTGTGACAACCATTTCACAGCAAGGCAGAGTAATTATGTGTTTTAAATTAAAACAACTTTAGGGGCAACCTGGGTGGCTCAGTGGGTTAAGCTTCTGCCTTCAGCTCAGGTTGTGATCTTCGGGTCCTGGGATTGAGCCCCACAAGGGGCTCTCTGCTCAGTGGGTAGCCTGCTTCCCCTTCTTTCTCTGCATGCCTTTCTGCTTACTTGTGATCTCTGTCAGGTAAATAAATAAAATCTTTTTAAAAAATAAATTAATTAATTAAAACAACTTTAGAAAAAAATGTCTTCTCATCAGTTCCTATAAATTATTACCATGCTGTTTAAGGCACACTATGGTTCAATCTCTCCCTACATCCTCAACCGCAATCCTCATCTTTTGGTTTGGTCATTTTGCTATAGATGCAATATGTTCTTTCTGCTCCTTTGAAGTGATAACTACCTTAGGGCTAGGAACAAACTGCTGGCAGCATTTCTAAGGGCTAGTTCTCCTATCCAGTTATTGGTATAAACACCCTTTCTTCTTAGAGGTCAGGGGTGAACAATTCCCAACCCAAATAGTTATCTTATTACATCCTCTTTTAAATTCTTTGTTATTTAGGTAACTTGTTTAATTATACATAAGGATATAAATTTCTCAAAATATTTTCAGAGATAACACAAAAAAGTTTCACTTAAAGAAAATAACAAAAATAATAACTTTGGTGAATTCCTGGCATATTTAATTTTTTCATTGTATTCCATCTGTGTCCCACAACAAGAATATGAACATTGTAGGAAAAAAAAATCTTTACCTCTTATGTACACAATGATACATTGATATATTATACATTCTATGTTGTTAATCATTTCTATGATATGCATTATAGACCACTGTTACACATTATGCAGTATGTATTATATCTTATATATTATATTATGTATTTCTGAACTAAATAAAATGTATTTTTATTTGCCAAAATGTAAATTACATATTCTTTTTTTTTTATTAACATATAATATATTTTTATCCCCAGCGGTACAGGTCTGTGAATCGCCAGGTTTACACACTTCACAGCACTCACCATAGCACATACCCTCCCCAATGTCCATAACCCCACCCCCCTTCTCCCAACCCCCCTCCCCCCAGCAACCCTCAGTTTGTTTTGTGAGATTAAGAGTCACTTATGGATTATCTGCCTTCCAATCCCATCTTGTTTCATTTATTCATCTCCTACCCCCTTAACCCCCCATGGTGCATCTCCACTTCCTCATATCAGGGAGATCATATGATAGTTGTCTTTCTCCAATTGATTTATTTCGCCAAGCATGATACCCTCTAGTTCCATCCACGTCGTCGCAAATAACAAGATTTCATTTCTTTCGATGGCTGCATAGTATTCCATTGTGTATATAAACCACATCTTCTTTACATCCATCTGTTGATGGACATCTAGGTTCTTTCCATAGTTTGGCTATTGTGGACAATGCTGCTATAAACATTCGGGTACACGTGCCCCTTTGGATCACTACGTATGTATCTTTAGGGTAAATACCCAGCAGTGCAATTGCTGGGTCATAGGGTAGTTCTATTTTCAACATTTTGAGGAACCTCCATGCTGCTTTCCAGAGTGGTTGCACCAGCTTGC
>NW_022632961.1:0-2866 GCF_010015895.1 Lontra canadensis
AGCCCTTTCTGGAGAAATAAAAGAACTAAAATCTAACCAAGTTGAAATCAAAAAAGCTATTAATGGAGTGCATTCAAAAATGGAGGCTCTGACTGCTAGGATAAATGAGGCAGAAGAAAGAATTAGTGATACAAAGACCAGAGAATAAAGAAGCTGAGCAAAAGAGAGACAAATACTGGACCACAAGGAGAGAATTTGAGAGATAAGTGACACCATAAGATGAAACAACATTAGAATAATTGGGATTCAAGAAGAAGAAAGAGAGAGGTGCAGAAGGTATTTTGAAGAGAATTATTGTAGAGAATTTCCCCAATATGGCAAAGAGAACAAGCATTAAAATCCAGGAGGTGCAGAGAACCCCCCTCAAAATCAATAAGAATAGGTCCACACCCGGGTGGGTGTGAAAGCAGACCGGGACAAGAAGTCTGTAACATACAATGGTAAAATATTTGATCGGCAGCGGACTTATCCACAGAGACCTGGCAGGCTAGAAAGAACTGGCATGGTATATTCAGAGCACTAAATGAGAAAAACATGCAGCCAAGAATACTATATCCAGCTAGGCTATCGTTGAAAATAGAAGGAGAGATAAAAAGCTTCCAGGACAAACAAAAACTGAAAGAATTTGCAAACACCAAACCAGCTCTACAGGAAATATTGAAAGGGGTCCTCTAAGCAAAGAGAGACCCTAAAAGTAGTAGATCTGAAAGGAACAGAGACAATATACAGTAACAGTCACCTTACAGGCAATACAATGGCACTAAATTCATATCTCTCAATAGTTACCCTGAATGTTAATGGGCTAAATGCCCCAATCAAAAGAAACAGGGTATCAGAATGGATAAAAAAACAAAACCCAACAATATGCTGCCTACAAGAAACTCATTTTAGAACTAAAGACACCTCCAGATTTAAAGTGAGGGGGTGGAAAACAATTTACCATGCTAATGGACATCTGAAGAAAGCTGGGGTGGCAATCCTTATATCAGATCAATTAGATTTTAAGCCAAAGACTATACTAAGAGATGAGGAAGGACACGATATCATACTCAAAGGGTCTGTCCAACAAGAAGATCTAACAATTTTAAATATCTATGCCCCTAAGGTGGGAGCAGCCAACTATATAAACCAATTAATAACAAAATGAAACAATCACATTGACAACAATACAATAATAGTTGGATACGTTGACACTCCCCTCATGGAAATGGGCAGATCATCCAAGCAAAAGATCAACAAGGAAAGAAAGGCCTTAAATGACACACTGGACCAGATGGACATCACAGATATATTCAGAAAATTTCATCCCAAAGCAACAGAATACACATTCTTCTCTAGTGCACATGGAACATTCTCCAGAATACATCACATCCTGAGTCATAAATCAGGTCTCAACCGGTACAAAATATTGGGATCATTCCCTGTATATTTTCAGACCACAATGCTCTGAAGATAGAACTCAACCTCAAGAGGAAATTTGGAAAGAACCCAAATACATGGAGACTAAACAGCATCCTTCTAAGAATGAATGGGTCAACCAGGAAATTAAAGAAGAATTGAAAAAATTCATGGAAACAAATGAGAATGAAAACACAACAGTTCAAAATCTGTGGCACACAACAAAGGCAGTCCTGAGAGGAAAATATATAGCGGTACAAGCCTTTCTCAAGAAGCAAGAAAGGTCTCAAGTACACAACCTCACCCCACACCTAAAGGAGCTGGAGGAAGAACAACAAAGAAAGCCTGAACCCAGCAGGAGAAGAGAAATAATAAAGATCAGAGCAGAAATCAATGAAATAGAAACCAAAGAAACAATAGAACAAATCAACGAAACTAGGAGCTGGTTCTTTGAAAGAATTAGTAAGATTGATAAACCCCTGGCCAGACTTATCAAAAAGAAAAGAGAAAGGACCCAAATAAATAAAATCATGAATGAAAGAGGAGAGATCACAACTAACAGCAAAGAAATACAGACAATTATAAGAACATACGATGAGCAGCTCTATGCCAACAAATTTGACAATCTGGAAGAAATGGATGCATTCCTAGAGACATATAAACTACCACAGCTGAACCAGGAAGAAATAGAAAGCCTGAACAGACCCATAACCAGTAAGGAGATTGAAACAGTCACCAAAAATCTCCAAACAAACAAAAGCCCAGGGCCAGACAGCTTCCCGGGGGAATTCTACCAAACATTTAAGGAAGAACTAATTCCTATTCTCCTGAAACTGTTCCAAAAAATAGAAATGGAAGGAAAACTTCCAAACTCATTTTATGAGGCCAGCATCACCTTGATCCCAAAACCAGACAAGGATCCCATCAAAAAAGAGAACTACAGACCAATATCCTTGATGAACACAGATGCAAAAATTCTCACCAAAATACTAGCCAATAGGATTCAACAGTACATTAAAAGGATTATTCACCACGACCAAGTGGGATTTATTCCAGGGCTACAAGGTTGGTTCAACATCCGCAAAACAATCAATGTGATACAACACATTACTAAAAGAAAGAACAAGAACCATATGATACTCTCAATAGATGCTGCAAAAGCATTTGACAAAGCACAGCATCCCTTCCTGATCAAAACTCTTCAAAGTGTAGGGATAGAGGGCACATACCTCAATATTATCAAAGCCATCTATGAAAAACCCACCGCAAATATCATTCTCAGTGGAGAAAAACTGAAAGCTTTTCCGCTAAGGTCAGGAACACGGCAGGGATGTCCATTATCACCACTGCTATTCAACATAGTACTAGAAGTCCTAGCCTCAGCAATCAGACAACAAAAGGAAATTAAAGGCATCCAAATCGGCAAAGAAGAAGTCAAACTATCACTCTTCGCAGATGATATGATACT
>NW_022632961.1:2876-7975 GCF_010015895.1 Lontra canadensis
ACCTCAGCCGCAGCAACATCTTCCTAGGAACATCGCCAAAGGCAAGGGAAGCAAGGGCAAAAATGAACTATTGGGATTTCATCAAGATCAAAAGCTTTTGCACAGCAAAGGAAACAGTTAACAAAACCAAAAGACAACTGACAGAATGGGAGAAGATATTTGCAAACGACATATCAGATAAAGGGCTAGTGTCCAAAATCTATAAAGAACTTAGCAAACTCAACACCCAAAGAACAAATAATCCAATCAAGAAATGGGCAGAGGACATGAACAGACATTTCTGCAAAGAAGACATCCAGATGGCCAACAGACACATGAAAAAGTGCTCCATATCACTCGGCATCAGGGAAATACAAATCAAAACCACAATGAGATATCACCTCACACCAGTCAGAATGGCTAAAATTAAACAAGTCAGGAAATGACAGATGCTGGCGAGGATGTGGAGAAACGGGAAGCCTCCTACACTCTTGGTGGGAATGTAAGCTGGAGCAACCACTCTGGAAAACAGCATGGAGGTTCCTCAAAATGTTGAAAATAGAACTACCCTATGACCCAGCAATTGCACTACTGGGTATTTACCCTAAAGATACAAACGTAGTGATCCGAAGGGGCACGTGCACCCGAATGTTTATAGCAGCAATGTCTACAATAGCCAAACTATGGAAAGAACCTAGATGTCCATCAACAGATGAATGGATAAAGAAGAGGTGGTATATATACACAATGGAATACTGTGCACCCATCAAAAGAAATGAAATCTTGCCATTTGCGACGACGTGGATGGAACTAGAGGGTGTCATGCTTAGCGAAATAAGTCAATCGGAGAAAGACAACTATCCTATGATCTCCCTGATATGAGGGAGAGGAGATGCAACATGGGGGGTTAAGGGGGTAGGAGAAGAGTAAATGAAACAAGATGGGATTGGGAGGGAGACAAACCATAAGTGACTCTTAATCTCACAAAACAAACTGAGGGTTGATGGGGGGAGGGGGGTTGGGAGAGAGGGGGTGAGGTTATGGACATTGGGGAGGGTATGTGCTATGGTGAGTGCTGTGAAGTGTGTAAACCTGGCGATTCACAGACCTGTACCCCTGGGGATAAAAATATATTATATGTTTATAAAAAATAAAATATAGCATGGAGGACATGGGGAGTTAGGAGAAGGGAGTTGGGGGAAATTTGAAGGGGAGCTGAACAATGAAAGACTATGGACTCTGAAAAACGATCTGAAGGGTTTGAAGAGGTGTGGGGGTGGGAGGTTGGGGGAACCAGGTGGTGGGTATTAGAGAGGCCTCGGATTGAATGGAGCACTGGGTGTGGTATAAAAACAATGAATACTCTTATGCTGAAAAAAAAAAAGATTATAAAAAAATAAAATAAAATAAAAAAACAAAAACAAAAAAACATTTCTTTGGTTTGTATCTTCCTATGAATAGATTTCCAGGATCCCTTTTATGCCATTGTGTTTAATAAAACCTGTCAATTTCTATGCAAGGATGTGTATAAACTATATTATTCAGATTTTACACACTATTTTAGCAAACCAGTCAAAAATTCAATGGCTTGTCATACTAAGCATTTGTTTCTCTAGTTGTGGATGTTCATGTTGACAATAATTTGGATAATGCACACAGGTCTCAGCTGTCCTGTTATTCTGCAGGGAATTGAATGTTTCTCCAGTCTACGGATTGTGCTTGATCTGGGGCCAACACAGAGTGTGGTGACTACCCATGGCACATCATTTTCATGGCAAGCTGTAGGAGGGTACAGAAAACACAAAACAAGGAAATCTAAGTCCAGTTATTCTGACAGAATTGCATAAAATTTTGTTTTATTCTTATTGTGGTCTTTGTAATTCTTTAAATTTTTACAAAACATTATTCTATTTAATGTTTAAGATACATAGTTATGTTATTTCCAAATAATTATATTTTTCTATATTTACAGTCTAAAAAGAAGTTCGTAATTTAATTTTGTATGATGTAGAAAGTAAAATTGGAGGCGTTTTCAACCTGTGGCTTTAATTCAACAGGTGGCTTTCCATAGAAATGTCTTAAACGAAAATAGAAAAATAAAGAAATACTACTTTAGGATAAGTAAAAATGCTGTACAACTGAGGATCTTAAAACTTACACAGCTCTCCTGCCATCTTGTTAAAATGGAAAGCCATGTGATCAGATGGAGACAGCTATTTTGCATTTGTCACAAGCTTTCAGGGTTGTCGATGATGCTCTGGTTTATAGAGAATTTTAAGAAACAAGATATATTTTTTAAAGATTTTATTTATTTGTTTGACAGAGAGAGATCACAAGTAGACAGAGAGGCAGGCGGAGAGAGAGGAGGGAGCAGGCTCCCTGCTGAGCAGAGAGCCCGAGGTGGGACTCGATCCCAGGACCCTGAGATCATGACCCGAGCCGAAGGCATTGGCTTAACCCACTGAGCCACCCAGGCGCCCCAAGATATTTTTATATTAAGAAAAAAATGCTTCTTCCCCATTTAGTTTTTTTTTAATCATGAAAGTCCTTCATTGTCTAGTTATTTCTATATACATGACACAATTTCCTCATTCTTCTTTTCCCTCAGTCACTTAAGAAAATCTCCTTGTTATGACCTCATAATTATAGCTAGAGGTATATTCAAACATGTTCTGGGGCCTTCTCCTAACTGGCCAACTTCTGGGAGATTTAAGAACAGTGACCATCCCAGGCTGTCTTCTGTCAACTCCCCATCACCACCAACACTTCTGGAAGCACATTTCCCAGAGCCCCCTTTCCTCTATGGTTTCAGACGGAGTTACTCATGAGGCACCTTACACTAGATCTGGATGTCAGAAGAGGAGTATTCAATGCCTTTCATCCGCACCTGCAGGCAGGTGGGTGATATGTGGGGGACCAGAGAATCACCTGGGGAGGGGCTTCAGTGGCTAGAGTGTCAGCGCCTCCATCCCTGGCCCTCCTAGACAGGCCTGAGGACTACGTGGTTAGGCAGCCTGTATCTGCAATGGTATAAATTCTCTGACTTGTGGGGGGTCAACAAGGAATCACTATTTCTAGTGTCTGCTTCCCTTATTATATCCCCAGGCCTTTGAAAGAGTAATGTTTAAACATTACTTCCTTATAGGAAGCAATTCCTGCTTGGAATACCTAGAGTGGCTTCTCTTACTGTACAAACCCCAGCAGATGCCATCACCCACAGTCCTCAGGTGTAATGATCTGGGGGAAGGGGAGTCAGTCAGGGGGCCGGGGATCCTCCTTGCCCTTCTCCCAAAGCCCCTGTGACCTCCAAATTGTGGCTGCTTCTGAGAAACTGTTTGAGCAGGTGCAGGCATCAGAGGAGAAGTGGGAGCAGCCCAGTGCCTCACGTCTGTTTCACTGGTTGTTTATGCTCTGACCTGTAACACTGTGGGCAGGTAGCTATTAGACTGCAGGCAGTAGTAGGTCCCAGCATCTTCAGGCTCCAAGCTGCTGATGCTGAGTGTGATGTCAGACCCACTGCCACTGAACTGAGATGGGACCCCAGTTTCCAACTTGGATACTGCAAAGATCAGGCGCTTGGGATCTCTCTCTGGCTCCTGCTGATACCAGGCTAACCACTTGGTAATGTTCTGACTGGCCCAGCAGGGGATGGTGACTCCTTCTTTTGGAGCCATGGACAGGATGGCAGGAGACTGGGTCAGCACAATCTCACCATGGGAAGCTGAAACCACACAGGAAACATTAGCAATGTCTTAAGATATGTACATGGAAGTCACCAGTATCTAGTTAGGTAGGACAGAGAATACTACTTATTTTTAAAATAAGCCAAATTCATCTGTGGAAAGATTCCCAATGAGGAAAGAAAATCAGGGGTGGAAAATCATACCCCCACTTTAACCTACTATGTCCAAGTATTCTCACCTGGAACCCAAAGGAGCAGAAGGCCAAGAAGCTGTGATGGAGTCACCATCTTGCTGCTTTTGATGGGTCCAGTGTGTTCATGCCACACACCCAGAAACTCTGTTATTAGATTCTGAGAGGCAGAAACACTTCAGATCTAAAAGGAAGAAGATATGCAAATTATGGGGCATTCCTATTGCTTAAGTATTCAAAAATTAAGTTTGTCAAAAGAATCTCCCCACCAGGATATTCTTTTCTGGGTGTGTTAAGTCTCCCTCTTCTGGCCATGTGGAGGTTTTGAAAGTGCTTAGCCCATGTTTGGCCAAATACAAGGTCTACCAGCAGGAGGCATGGCATATGATCTACTGCAGTCCTCTGGTGGACATTGCTTTCACCTGCAATGAGGAGCAGGTCACATCTTTAGTCTCAGCAGAGGGTTATGCTGATTTCTTCCTACAGTGCATTGTATAAACATCTCCCAGAGCATCCTGCCAGGCCATAATCCATCGATTACATCTGTTAATTGCACACAATGAACGAGAAATGGTGAGGACTTCGCTAACTTGCAAAAACACATGTGCTCCAACAGTGGGATGGAAACCCTACAAAAATTCATGTGGCCCCTCACCCTGGTGGCTATGTTGGGGGTCTAGATGTCTGAGTAATGCGGCCACATTCTCTCCGAGATAAAGGACAAGAATTTACATCTTGTACCTCCTTGTATCTCCAACTACGGAGGTTGAAGCACAGTATCTTGTTGAGTGTCGAGTGTTGAGTGTTGAGACAAAACATTCCACACTTGGATAAACTACACCATTCCATTTATCAGCTAATTTTGAAGTCACTAGTGTAGAGTGGATGCCGAGCCAGGAGGGACTCTGTGTCAGGTTTGGGTCTCCATGCAAGTGGTCCTATCATGTGGGCCCTATGACCTCTACTATCATTTGGTGGTACATGCATCTGTGTCCAGGAAGGACGTTGTGGACACTCTGGCAAGTCCAGATGAAGACTCATAGCACAGACTTCCTGGTTCTTCAACAAGACTTGGCCCTTCTCAAGAACAACCTATTCACTGTTCAACGAGTAGTTCCCAGCATAGTACAGGCCCGGGTAGATCTGTCCACGGCACATCAATTAACTGTGTGACAGAGCTATTCGTCCTAAACCAGACATGTCAGACACATCAGACTGTAAGATTGGGTGGAGCCCACCAGCAGACA
>NW_022632962.1:0-7973 GCF_010015895.1 Lontra canadensis
AAAGAAAAGGGAAATATTGTAGAAGGAATCTCTGAATTTGGAAGGAAATTCAGAACCCAAGCACAGCCAATCCAATAGAAAACCAACCTGGAAACATGTCCAGAGAAACCCAAGATAATCTCCATACGCAGCCACCATGACCAGTACTACCGCAGTGGGGAGCTCTGGTCTGCCTTGAATCCTGCTCAAAAGCATATAGGTTCTCCTTGACCTAACTTGGATTAGGCGTCCATCTTCTCTCCAGGCGGCAGTGACCAGAGTAGCGGGGAAATGTGCTACAAAGTACCAGGTCTACTGGACTGCACCGATTTGTGTCTGGGAGATCATTTGTAGGAAGAAAATGTGGTAAGCAAATATACATACTCTGTACTCTCCAAAGCTATCTACTACAGTGCATTTTTATCCTGCTTTCTGTTTTGTGCTCTCCTAGGTACTGTGGGCATCAAGAGCATGTAACTGAGAGACAGATATTCAGGTGACTCCTAGCTTGGCTACTGATTAGATATGTAATGTTGTGCAAGGAGCTAAATCTTTCTGGTGTTCCTGTTTCCTTAAATGTAGAAAATGGTGCAAGTTTCCCTCATCATCTGAAAGTAGAGTTTCCTATGAAATGTTTCATAAGCAGAAATGGTTTAAAGCAAAGAAGCATTTATCATTAATTTATATGAAAAAATTTTGAGCATTCCCAGACCCAGAGAAATAACCTTTTTTAGGGTTTTCTGATACCTTAGGACACATCTTGCCAAGAGATGCACAAAATAAATTGAGATAAAGTAGACACTCAGAGACATCTGAGCTCTGGTGGCTGGACGCCGAGGGGCCCATTGCACTTCCCAGGGAAGGAAGCTGGAAGACCCACACTAGCTGCCCCTGTAACAGCTTACTGCAGAATAAACTGTAAGGGCCTGCTTAGCCAGAGCGAGCCATTTTGTTGTTTATGCAGTAAACTTAGATTGACCCTGCCCCCCAGAGAAACTTACTTAGAAACAAGTCTGGGAAACCAGTAAAATATGACTGACCAGTCCCTGATAACAGAGCCCATATACCAGGACGTGTCAGGTCAGGGGGGAGGTAACAGAGCCCAGAATACAAGGATGAGTCAAGCCAGGTGGAGACATCCAATCAGGAAAACACCTGCCTAACCACCCAAGAATGTGGGCCTTGCCTTTTGGGTGCCAATCCTGACCAGAGTGATAGGCTAGTTCAGATAGCTACTATAGGGTGAATTGTAATTCATTTGGCCACCTGTGTGTGGCCAGGCTCAACCACATGGCCTTTGCTCTATAAAAGTTAGTCTGTGAGACTGGGAGGGGTCACCTTTTTGTAAGAGACGGCCCTGGCCAGTCAGTTTGATTCTCGATGCTTGGCGCGAAATAAAGCTTTGCTTGACCTTTGCTTTGTATCAGTCTTGCTCTTTTGACCATGGACCCAACACACAATAGTTGTTAGCTATTTTTATTCTGGATTATCTTTAATGAACAAGTATATTGATTAAAGTACAACCTAACATACTGCTTTGCATATCACCACAAGCAATACACATTGTACCACGCATGGAGCCTACAGCCCTTATAAAGTAAAAATGTAAGCATGTCTAGAAAGAAGAAGGTATAGAACTTAGCTTCAATTGTAAAGAAAATTAAAATTTTTAGATAAAAAACTATAATCCTGGATATTAAATTATATTAAATTTAAGAAAAAAGGTGCTATCTTCTGAAGAGGGAGTTAGTCCACATAAAGATGCTCTCTGCGCCAAGAGCAGAACTGGAGGCAACGGAGATTGAGATAAGGAAGATAACCTCAGAGCAACATCCTAGAACAAAATTTGGAGGAATCACAAAGCCCTTGTAGGAATAGTCTGGGCATTCCCACAGGGAAAGCAGAAACGGCTGAGTGGAATGTTTTTGTAAGAAGGCTCATATGTAAGACTAAAGATGGCACAGTGATTAGCAACATTGGGTCACCTTATCTCTTTCTTCCTGTGCAAGCCAAGAGCTTAGTGCTATTACCAACTTCTTTCTTCCTTCCTATCCTTGAATGCTAGAATCCTTCAATGTTCTAACCGAAACCTACTGTTTTACAGCTGAACGAGCTGTAGAGAACTGGAGGAAAAAACGTACAAATCATGAAGGGCTCTGCTGTTGTGAGTCACTGGGATGACTGTCCATGGGCAAATGGCATGTTTGTGGTTGAGTCTAGAAGTGGAGCCAAGAGTGAACATCTGCAGGGGTGAGTCGGGGGTGGAACGAGGCAGAAGGGGTGGGGTGGTGAAAAGGGAGTCTGCAGGGGCACCTGGGTGGCTCAGTGGGTTAAAGCCTCTGCCTTCGGCTCAGGTCATGGTCCCAGGGTCCTGGGAACGAGCCCCTCATCTGGCTCTCTGCTCGGCGGGGAGCCTGCTTCCCCCCCACCCCCGTCTGCCTCTCTGCCTACTTATGATCTCTGTCTGTCATTACAGTTTAAAAAAAAGGGGGGGGGGGGAGTCTGCAGAGTTAGTTCAGTAAGAGGTCAGCAGGTAAGAAAACAAAAACAAAAAAGCACCATTCTGCTCACCTTTTCTATGCCTCACAGCCTTGTTTTCATACCATATTCCCTAATACTTTGATGACATTTCAACATGTCTTAGCAAATGTCAGGCCATCATAATACCTCAAAATTGTTGATAAATCTCAAAAAGAATAAAATATCTAGGGAGAAAACTTAACCAAGGAAATGAAAAAACCTGTCTTCTGAAAACTATAAAACACTGATGAAACAAATTGAAGCCAACACAAATAAGTAGAAAGATATTCCAACAATTACTATTGTTAAACAGGCCAACAGACACATGAAAGATATTAAACATCACTAAGCAACAGCAACATGAAAAGCAAAACCAGAATGAGGTCTTACCTCACACCAGTCAGAATGGCTGTTGTTAAAAAGGCAAGAAATAACAAGGGTTGGCAAGGCTGTGGAGAGGGAAACCTTCATTCACTGTTGGTGGGAATGCAGATTGGTGCAGTCTCTACGGAAAAGAGTATGGAGGGTCCTCAAAAAAATTAAAACTAGAACTACCATATGATCCAGTAATTCCACTACTGGGTATTATCCAAAGAAAACAAAAACACTAATTTGAAAAGATATGCGCCCCTATGCTTTTTACGACATTTACAATAGCCATGATATCGAAGCAGCCCAAGCTTCCATCAATAGACAAATGTATAAAGAAAATGTGGTATATACACAATGGCATTTTATTCAGCCATAAAAAGCAATGAAATCTTGCCATTTGGGAAAACATGGATGGACATAGAGGGTAATTTGCTAAATGAAATAAGAGACAGAGAAAGACAAATGTCTATTGATTTCCCTTATATGTGGAATCTAAAAAACAAAACAAAGACAAAACAGACTCTTCAGTATAGACAACAAATTCCTGTTTGCCAGAGGGATGGTGGGTGGGGAATGGGCAAAATAGGTGAAAGAGATTAAGAGGTACAAACTTCCAGTTATAGAACAAACGAAGTCATAGTAATGAATAGTATAGCATAGGGAATATCACGGTAACATCGTACGGTAACAGATGGTGACTACACTTGTCAGGAAAGAAACAGGATGCCTTGGGCTAGAGAGGACAAAAGATATGTGTAAGGATGTATTCCTCAACTTTTCAACCTGGACACAAAAAGAATATTCTTCTAAGTTATTTAAGTTAGGACTAGGCTACAGGAAAGGGGAAATTTTCCAGACTTAATAATTGTGCAGATTAATTAAACTAAAAGGGGAAGAGGCTCAAGATAATATGTTGAAAGTGTTTTGTGAAACCACCACATGCAAGATGCATCACAAAGCAGGAGCAAACATCCTACCAAAAAAAAAAAAAAAAAAAAAGTGACCTGGGATTCAGAGTATGTGTGCAATCATGTATCCATCTTCTGGACTAAGTTTCTAGAAGTGAAAAAAGGATGTTAAGAGTAGCCAATCTCTAATCTACCTCCTCTCCAATTCTACTGTCTTAGCTAGAAGAAAGGCAGGGGCTGAGGTCAACTGGTTGGTCCCAGAGAGCAAATGTAGAAGGCATTGGGTGTCCCTTGTATCCACAGTTATAGAACATGGATTTAGAAACTGAATAGCTTACACATCAGAAGGGACTAGACAAATAATAAAAGCTGAGTTTGGGGTAGGAAATTGAGGAACAAGTGATCGAAGAATCAGGGAAGAAAATTTGAAGAACAACAGAGAAGATCCTCTGAGGCTTTGTAGCAACGCTGATAATGTGTTTGCTTTGCCCAGTCTTAGACACCAAGAGATAACCTTAGATTGCTACAGAACTCTAAAATGTTCTAGATGTCCCAAGCCAAGGAAACATGTCCTGCAAAGCCTATATTTTTCCAAATCACTGATCCATCCGTGATTATATCCCATTTCCCTATCTCTCAGGAGCCACTGAAATTTCATCACCTCCCCAGAACAATTCAGAATGACTTGTCCTGTCCATAAATTCCTTTCTCCTCCCCCTGTGAAGTCCTCAGAATTCTACTCTGGGGTGTCTAGTTTTTCTAAAAGGAACGGGTTGTTGCTCGTCTTAAACTCCAGGACCTCATCGCATTCCATTCTGGGATCTATTCACATTGGTGCTATTAGTCTTTATGTGTGTGTGTGTGTGTGTGTGCCAATAATCTGTTAACCCAAAGAAATCTGTGTCTACTTGCCTCTTTTATGCCTTGCCTCCAGCCACTCACTGGTTAGCTAGAAGAGCTTTCTTCTGCCACAAAGAAGTAAAACCACACCTTAAGCTATCAGCATTCCAATTTCCTCCCACTGGTTGAACCCGCCCTCCCTGAGTGTCCAGACATAGAGAATCTACTCACTTACCGAAGTTCTGGAATTGAGAATCAGGCTGCCCTTTTGGACCATTAAGGTGAACCTCATTAGGAATTCCGAGACAGAGTAGATATATCAGGAAAGTTCCAAGCCCAAGTGTCCTCCAGTCATGTTAGAAGCCAGCAGAGAAGACCCTGGCCCTAGAAAGACTCTCAATATAAAAACTGTCTCTAAGTTTGAGAGTAGGTGAGTCTCTCAGTGAATTTCCTGAAGGACAAAGGCCAGGAATTCACTGCCAAGAGGTGTGCAATTATTCAGCCATTGTCTAAAGGTAACTTTTAAGGAGTTAATTTTAAGGTAAGTCAGGGTCCGAGTGGCCCTTTGACCTGCAGGTCTCCCCAAAAGGTGAGTCACATCAGAATCCCTGAGGACCGTCAGATGGCCACTTTTTTTTCCCCAAAGTAGTTCCCAGACTGACATTGCTAAGGGTAAATGAAAGGAACATCCCAGAGATCATTGACACATGGTGAGAGAATGCAGAGGGTACAGCTACACCAGGCTCCCCTAGCCACTGGTCCTGAGATCCCAAACATACAGAGTCAGAGCCTCACAAAAGTTCAGAGATGACCAGTTCATGGCCATTCTTTGTGCTACTAGGTATATTCAAAGAAGAACAGACAAAAAAAAAAAAAAAAAAAAGAACAGACAATAGAGATGTATCTCAAAGTTCATAGCAGCAATGTCCACAATCACCAAACTGTGGAAGGAGCTGAGATGTCCTTCAACAGATGAATGGATAGAGAAGATGTGGTCCATATATACAATGGAATATTACACAGCCATCAGAAACAATGAATACCCAAATTTTGCATCAACATGGATAGGACTGGAGGAGATTATGTTGAGTGAAATAAGTCAAGCAGAGAAAGTCAATTATCATATGGTTTTACTTACTTGTGGAACATAAGGAATAACATGGAGGACATTAGGAGAAGGAAAGGAAAAGTGACTTGGGGGAAATCACAGGGGGGGTGACGAACCATGAGAGACTGTGGACTCTGAGAAGCAACTGAGGGTTTTAGATGGGTGAGCCTGGTAGTGGGTATTAAGGAGGGCAAGTATTGCATGGAGCACTGGGTGTTGTACATTAACAATGAATCTTGGAACACTATATCAAAAACTAATGATGTATTTTATGGTGACTAACATAACACAATAAAAAAAAAAGAAGGACAGACAAAAGCATGGTTAAAAATTATAGTAGCTTTATTTCATAGCTGGAAAATGTGTACATTTTATAAATATATGCCTAGAAACAACAAAAAATACCATACATTAATATCATGCAATTGCTTTCCTTGCAAGCTCGGCCCAGGAATTATAAAACATTAATTCAGAGTGGACTCTTGGCAGTAAAAGTTTATGAATTTTATTTCTGTTCTATTGGAGTCCTTATATGTCACCTAATTGGGAGATACAATCAGAGGATCATGTTTGGAAACCTTTTTGAAAGAAAGGCCATCCCCAAATGGTCCTTCTTATCCTCTATTCCACCATCATTCCATTATGGACCTGAAAAGCGCTAACGAATGGAAAGAAGTTCAGGGTTAGCCAACTGTGAGGGTCCAGAATCAGAGAGGGAGAGAAGTCACCTTTAAACTTCTAACCTGGAAAGCTAGAAGTGATTAGCATGGATTCAGTATCTGTGAAACCAGAACCCAGTGACACCACTGAGAGAGCCCACATTCCTGCAACAGGCCAGGCTACTATGAGTGTTTCAGAAAGTTTCCTTGTCTTTCTTATCCTACCGAGTATTGTGGGATTTCAGAACCATACTGGTCCCAGAGAACCCTGAAGAAATGTCCAGAAGGATAAACTTTCTGTTCTGACTCACAGGCTAGATGCATCAGAGAAGTTGATATGAAGTCCTTCAAAGAGACTACTCTCTATGAAATAATAGATGTTCCCAAGAAAGGAAGTATAAGGATATGGGTAGAGCCTTAGTTAGCCCTCTGGCTAAGTTCCAAAGAGACTCCAGAGGTGTTTATAAGGGCTGGCGCAAGAAAGGCTGGTTTAGCCAAATAACCAAAGGAACTGGAAAGCTCAGCAGCTCTACAAGAAGGAGGGAAGCCCACAAGGAAGTCTTTCTCATGGCCAGGATCCCGAGACATTGCATCTAGAAACCCAGGCAGCCTTAAGGCAGATAAAAACTAACACTGGGACTGGAAATACACACAATGGTGCAGATCTTGTGTCTGCCACTGTCTTAGTTGAATGACCTTGAATAAATCACTTTTTGAGCCTCAGTTTCCTCATCTGTAAAATGAGAATAACTTAAGCTATGGAGAGTATTAAAGAAAATATCATATGTGAGGGTCATTAACATAGAGCAGAGGTTTCATAAAGGCTGGCTTTTACATGTTTCCAAAAAGAAAATATTAACCACTTGCGATTCTTAATTTTAATTCTTGAAATGCAATCTAAGGAAATAACTGGCTATTTACTATGATTTGAAAGCATGGAAGATTAATTACAGACACATTTAGAAAAGTGAAAACTCAGAAACATATTTAAGTGACCAACCATAGGGAAGTGGTTCAATAAGTCATGTTGTTCTCCATAGTAGTATTAAGTAAAATACCATTAAAGGAAGAAAGATGACTGCAAAACAATTTGTGGGGCATATGGCATATCAGTCTTACCAAAAAAATGATACCTGTGGCAGTTTTGTTTGCAGACAGGAGTCTCTGGACTCCTGTCTGGATCCTGTCCCAAGCCCAACACATTACCCCCTCCCCCAAGATTAGGAAGATGTCCAGGCACATCTGTATCCCCAAGTACAGATGCTTCCTAGGTACACCTTTGCCCTATTGCAGAGATCTGTCTGTGGACAATTCCGTGTTTCCCTCTGGAAGACAGGACCACCCTTACATTTGTGGCATTCAGGGCAAAATACTCTAAATATTCAGGCATAAGACCTGACGGTAGTTGTTGCTGTAGCTGTTTTCATTTTATTTTCTTGTCGTGCAAGCACCTGACCGAAGCTTTGATTGCTGAAGCATCCATTTCAAGGAGTCATCCACTTGAAAGAAGTCTTTTGTGGGGGCACCTGGGTGGCTCAGTGGTTAAAGCCTCTGCCTTCGGCTCAGGTCATGGTCCCAGGGTCCTGG
>NW_022632963.1:0-7953 GCF_010015895.1 Lontra canadensis
CAAACCATAAGAGACTCTTAACTATAGGGAACAAACTGAGGGTTGATAATGGAAGGTGGTCGGAGAGGGACTAGATGGCAATGGGTATTAAGAGGGCACTTGTTATGATGAGCACTGGGTGTTGTATGTAAGTGATGAGTCACTGAATTCTACTCTGGAAACTAGTACTGCACTGTATGTTAACTAACTAGAATTTAAATTTAAAAATTTGAAAAGAAAAAGAAAGAATGAGAAAGAAGAAGACAATAAATAAATAAATAAACAGACAGATGAGTGTTGAGAGAAGATAGCCATTTGGAAAAAGATCCATTCCTCACCCAATACAAAAGAGTAAATTCCAAACAGAGCAGAAGGCTACAAGTAACAGATCACACAGTATGTATGTAGGTGAATGTTTCTATATGCTGAATATAGGAAGAAAAAGGCTTTCTATGGGGCGCATGGGTGGCTCAGTCGATTAAGCATCTGCCTTCAGCTCAGGTCATGATCCCAGGGTCCTCGGATCCAGCCCTGCAGAACGGACTCCCTGCTCGGTGCAGAGCCTGCTTCTCCAGCTCCCCCTCCCCGATCTCATGCGTTTGCTCTCCCACTCTCTCAAAAAAAAAAAATCTCTAAAAGAAAAAAAAAAGGGGGGGGGGGCTTTCTAATTTTTTTTTTTCTTAAAGCTTTTTTAAAAACCTGATTACATAAAATTTTTAAAAAACAAATTCTTAATGGCAAAAAATGCTATAAACAAAGTAGAACTAGGAGAAAACTCTTCCAGTAGATATCACAAATAAAGGACTAATATCCCCATTATACAAAGAGAGGAAGTAAAGACCAAAAAAACTCTCTCATGGTGATGGTTGCACAACTCTTAAAATACGTTAAAATCCACTAAATTATATACTTTAAATGAGTGAACTTTGTGAGATATAAATTATATATCAATAAAATCATTTTTAAAAACCTATAGGATAGGTACAAGATTTGAAAGAAAATTCACCAAAAAAAAGATATTAAATATATAAAATGATGTTCACTTAATTTATAAGAGAAAGGCAAATCAAAACTAAACTAAAAAAAATGAAAAACAAAAAACAAAAAACCGAGGGGCGCCTGGGTGGCTCAGTCATTGGGTGTCTGCCTTCGGCTCAGGTCATGACCCCAGGGTCCTGGGATAGAGCCCTGAATGGGGCTCTGCTCAGTAGGAGGCCTGCTTCTCTCTCTCCCACTCCCCCTGCTTGTATTCCCACTCTTGATGTGTCTGTCTCTGTCAAATAAATAAAAATCTTAAACAAACAAAAACTAAACTAAGATTCCATTTCTCAGTTATCAGAATGGCTAAATTTTAAAAGCTTGAAAATACACTCGATTGATGAGGCTATTGGGGAATAGGCCTCCTCATAAATTGTGGGCAGGAATTCAAACAATCCCTCTGTAGGGGAAATCGGCAGTATCTTCAATCCATAATTCCACTTGCAGCAACTTACCCTAAAGATACATCCCGTCAATACAAATATACATATGGCAAGGTTATACACTGCTGCATTATTTAGAATTCACAGTTCACAATTTTGGAAACTACCAAAATGTTCAAACTAAGCGACTGCTTGAATAAACTCTGGTATATACACAAAATGCAGTACAGATATAGCTGTTTAAAAAAAAGAAAAATAAAGAAGGGGAGGGGGAATGGATGAAGCAAGCTATGGAGATTAAGGAATACACTTATCATGATGAGCACGGGGTGATGTATGGAATTGTTGAATCACTATATTGTGGTTTTTTTTGTTTTTTTTTTTTGTTTTGTTTTAAAGATTTTATTTATTTATTTGACAGACAGAGATCACAAGTAGGCAGAGAGGCAGTCAGAGAGAGAGAGGAAGAGAAGCAGGCCTCCTGCTGAACAGAGAGCCTGATGTAGGGCTCAATCCCAGGACCCTGAGATCATGACCTGAGCCGAAGGCAGAGGCTTTAACCCACTGAGCCACCCAGGTGCCCCTGAATCACTATATTGTGACCTGAAACTAATATAACACTGTATGGTAACTACACTGGAATTAAAATTAAAAAACAAAAGAGGAAGTGATTTTAAATCCATGAATTTCTGGACTATTTTAAGTGAAAAAATAAAAAAGAATAAATAATATAAACAATATGCTACCTTTGTGTAAGAAAAGGTGGTTACAAAATATACATATCTCTGTCATCTCTACGGGAAGGATCAATTAGAAAACAATGAAATCAGTAACCTATGGTGTAGGGTATTTGGGGTGGAAAGGGTGAATAAAAAAGTGATACCCCTGAGTAGTTTTCAGTTTTTGAAATATACTAACATTTACCCTATCAAATTAAAGTTGAACCAATAAAGATGGAGAGAATTAAACCTTAAAACTGAAAGCATACTCAAACAAACAAACCCAACTGTATTCCAAATTAATAAAATAACCACACTGAGAAGCAGGATAAAAAAACTAATCCAAGTAACTGCTGAACACAATACTGAGTACATGCCCTCATGGTGAGGGGGGGAAGGGGCAGGTAGATAATGGGAACAAATCCTTAACTTTTCTTAGTAGGCTGGTTTTTAGCAAAGACTAGACCATTTCTGAAATTATTTTAAATGTACTGGAGGATTACACAAACGAGGAAGTGTTTCATTTTATGAGTCAGGATTCTAAATGCGGAAGGCGATAAAACATGAAAACAGAGTAAGAGAAAGCAGGAAGAGCTCTGGGGAAACAGAACTGGAGGCATCAGTGTAACTACATGATTGTGTGTATAACTTGTGTGTGTACTGTGTATTTATATTTCCTAGCTCTGTCACTGAAAGGGCTCAGAAGTGAAGACAATCTTATAGCAATAAGCATGCCCAGCACCCTGAGCCCTCTAAAAGAAACCAGAGCTCCTATGACAGATAGGTAATTTCAGGGTAGGACAGGGAAGGTAAAACAAGTTGAGCCTAGCATATTTTTTGAAAAAGATAATGAGGAGGTACCCAAAGTAGTGAAGGGAATATGTCAGATGGACACACGAGTTTGGCAAAAGGGACTCCAATGGCCAAACTGGAAACAACTTAAGTATCAACACAAATAATGCATTATAAATCATCAAGAAAAAAATACCTATCAATGATTTCTTACTAATAATGTACTGGTCAATAAATCGGCAAAAGGGGATGGCTCTTCCTTATAGGAGAATGCTAAGTACCAAAACTGTACAGAGAAGGACAACCAGGCCTGGACAATCATCAATTTGCAACTACCATAGTAAAGACTGGTTTAAACAAGAATCAACAATGGATGCTAAATGTAGCACAGAAATTCTGAAGAGGAGGATATTTATAGGATTTTAAAGAGTCTCCCCACAGACTGCTCACAAGAGGAAAAACAACTATATAGTGGAGAAACGGAACAACATTTTTCGTGAGTGATCAAAAGCAGCATCACCCATGAAAGGCAGGTAGACAAAGGTGACTATGAATGTGATACCCTGAGAAGCTCACAGGGCTTACACAGTATTCTGACCAGGAGGGAACACTCTGAACCTAATCATAAGGAAATAGCAGACAGGCGAATATGAAGAATATTCTAGCAAGAAAAAAGATAAAGAGGCTCTATTCTCCAAAAATGCCAATGTCATAAAAGACAAAAACTGAGAAATTGTTCTATATCAAAAGAGAATATACATCAAAGTACTGTATCAATATGAAATTTCCTGAGTTGATACCTGTACTGTGGTTAATAAGAGAACACCCCTGTTCTTACTGAAAACATTAAAATCTTCAAGGAGTAAAAGAGCATGATGTGTGCAACTTACATTCAGATAGTTGAGAACAAAACGTATCTATACTGAAAGAGAACTGATGATAAACCAAATGAGGTAAAATGTTAATAACTAATGAACATGAGTAAAGGATATGGAAATTCTTTGTATATTCTTGCAAATACTCTTATAAGTTTGTAAGAATTTCAACACAGTTAAAAAAAGAAAAAAACACATTCTTACATTTCTCAGTGCTTCATAAATGGCTCTAAATGCTGGTTGCTTATCATCGTGGTAAACACCTCTGTTCCCATGAAGAATAAAGATTCCTTCTTCTTCTGCTTCCTGGCAATTGCTTCCATATATACAATGATCTGGTCGATAATTCCATTGACACGGAAAAACAAAAAGGCTTTCTATGTAAAGAAAAATAAAACAATGAAGCAAATAACCCTAATTCCACAGAATTAACATTCTGCAAAAATTTTAAACACACAGCTCTTACAGGAGAAGATTTAAAATAGTGAAAAATGTTTAAAATTTAGATCCTTTCCTACAAAAACAATATTAAGAAAAGTTTTTTTAAAAAGTTCTACTGTCTTAAACATAGTGATAATCACAAATATAAGCCAAAATTAAATAAATGCGTTTCTTTATTTACTAAATACCTATGATTTTTTACAAATGTGAAGAATTAAAGAAATTTAAATGATTACCTGGATTATGAAAAAAGATGATATTCAACAGATCTTGATCCCCCCATGTGATGTTAAGTTTGTATTTTTTAAGCAATGGCATAAGTATATCTCCCCATCTCAGCCGTACAGTTGTCATGTCATTCTGTTGGTAAATACATTAAGAAGATCCTCAGGCTTCCTTGTTTAATATGGCAGCACAATGGCAGTTCCCCATTCTTCCCTCAGTATCACAGAGCAACAAGAAGAAATGCAAACCTCTTCTGTTATAAAACCAAGTGACTCTAACGTAAACCTAAATGTGAGTAGGACTGTCCATTTGGGAGTAGGAAAGATAATAAAAGAAGGTATCTGAAGCTGCATGTAGAAGTAATAAAACTAATAAAAGTCAGGAAAGACTGGGAAAGAAAAACTAGGTGATAGTTTTAAGTACTTTGTAGATGATAGTTTTAAGTACTATGACCATGATCTCATCCTAAAACGCAGATCAGATTGTTTTAGTACCTATGTCATATGTCTAGACATAGTATCTAGGTCTATATCACAGTTATTGTGGATTCAACCTGTTAACATAACATACTTGGACGGTACTTGGCACATGACACATCTCAGTGTTAGCTATCATTGTTACCAGGATCACTATCACTCTTAGACTGATTTGCCAATCCTTCATAATTGACATTTCAAAGAGATCAATTTGAAACCAGTAAATCAAAAACAGATTATGAATTTCATCAGGTGCCTTTTCAGCCTCTATAAAGTTGCTCAAAGTTCATTATTTTAAGACACAAAGTCAAATACCCAAGGAAACAACCGAGTTGAAAGAGGGTCTAAATCTTGTGAATGTGGGTGAGAAGCAGTGGAGCTGAATACTAAGCCTTTCCAATTAATTTGACTCTTAAAACTCTTCAGACTTAACCCAATATTCCTCAACGTACAGTTTTCAGTGTGCACAGTGAATTTTTAAAATCCTTCACAAAGGGGCGCCTGGGTGGCTCAGTGGGTTAAAGTCACTGCTTTTGGCTCAGGTCATGATCCCAGGATCCTGGGATCGAGCCCTGCATCTGTCTCTCTGCTCAGCAGGAGGCCTGCTTCTCTTCCTCTCTCTCTCTGCCTGCCTCTCTGCCTACTTGTGATCTCTGTCAAATAAATAAATAAAATCTTAAATAAAATAAAATCCTTCACAATGTTAAGTACAGAAATTAAGAATAACATTTAGAAATCTTTACAGCAACTCAACAGAATATCGTCTATTTAATATTTTTCTAGTAACATATCATTTTTACAAAAGCATTGCCTCATGAAAAACTAAATTTAAAAAACAAAATTGATCCTTCATACACAGTCTGAAAGACACTGTTATATGCTATTCTAGGATACATAATAAACACAATGGGAATATAAACAATCTATCTTTTAAGAAAAGAGAGAGTTCCAAAGGGGAAAAAGCTATATATTTAAACTACATATTATCTGCTATAATTGTATTACTCTTGTGTGAAGTTTCTCAGAACACCAAAACACTCTGGAAAATAACTGAAGGAAGTTTTACTTAAGGAAATAATAAGGAAATAATAAGAAAGGACAAGTCTGAAATAAGTCATTTAGCATGTTAACTAAATATTCGTAGCATCTGAAAAGGGAACTCTGAATTGTACAAGGACAAAGACTACCAACACATTCAACAGACAGGGCTGGTGGACCTCTCGTACCATGCCATGTTCAAATCTTCATTGAATTTTTTCCATTCAAATATAATAAATATAAATATAAAATATATACATAAACGTACATATTCAAAGAAAAAAATCATTATGAACATTGGGGAGAGTATGTGATATGGTGAGTGCTGTGAAATGTGTAAGCCTGAAGATTCACAGACCTGTACCCCTGGGGCAAATAATATATTATATGTTAATAAAAATAATTAATAAAAAAGAAAATCAACGAAGGATCAAATTACAAGGTCTAGTGCAGTCTTAGGGAAAAAAAAAAATCAAAGGGGTGAAATAACCCTTAGATGTTAAAGAAAAAGTCCTACTACAAAAATTTTGGATGAGAAGCAATAACACTAGCATTAAATGCTAATTATATAACCTAAAATATCCAAGAGAACCAATGAAATATGGTAAGAAATGAGTTTAGAAAAGAAGCATTATAAAAGACATCAAACTTTCACTCTTCACAGACGACATGATACTCCATATAGAAAACCCAAAAGACATGCAAAAAAACTGCTAGAACTGATACAGAAAGTCAGTAAAGTTGCAGGTTATAGTATCAATGCACAGACATCTGTTGCATTTCTATACACCAATAATGAAGCAGCAGAGAGAGAAATCAAAGAATGAACCCCATTTGCAATTGCACCAAAACCAGTAAGATACCTAGGCATAAACCTAACCAAAGAGATAAAAGATCTGTATCTGAAAACTACAGGACACTGATGAAAGAAGTTTAGGGGGTTCCTAGGTGGCTCAGTTGGTTAAGCAACTGCCTTCGGCTCAGATCATGATCCCGGGGTCCTGGGATCAAGCCCTGCATGGGGCTCCTTGCTTGGCAGAGAGTCAGCTTCTCCCTCTGCCTCTCTTGGCTACTCTGCCTGCTTTGTTCTCTTTGTCAAATAGATAAGTAAAAATTCTGAAAGGAAGGAAGGAACGAATGAACGAACGAACTGAGGAAGGACAGAAAGAAAGAAAGAAAGAAAAAAGAGAGAGAAACAGAGAGGAAGGAAGGAAGGAAGGAACTGAGGAAGGACACGAAGGAAGGAAGGAAGGAAGGAAGGAAGGAGGGAGGGATGGATGAAGGAGGAAATTAAGGAAGACACAAAGGAATGAAAACATGTTCCAAGCTCATGCACTTGGAAGAACAAGCACTGTTTAAATGTCTATACGGCCCAAAGCAATCATTTAATGCCATCCCTATCAAAATACCACCAGCATTTTCAGAGCTAGAACAAACAGTCCTAAAATTTTTATGGAACCACAAAAGACCCCAAGTAGCCAAATGTTGAAAAAGAAAATCAAAGCTGCAGGCATCACAATTCCAGACTTCAAGCTATATGACAAAGCTAAAGTCACCAATACAGTACGGTACCGCACAAAAATAGACACAAAGATCAATGGAACAGAATAGAGAACCCAGAAATGGACCCTCAACTCTATGGCCAACTAATCTTTGACACAGCAGGAAAGACTGTCCAATGGAAACAAGACAGTCTCTTCAACAAATGGTGTTGGGAACACTGGACAGCCACAAGCAGAAGAATGAAACTGGACCACTTTCTTACACCATACAGAAAATAAATTCAAAATGGATGAAAGACCTAAATGTGAGACAGGAACCCATCAAAGCCCTAGAGGAGAACACAGGCAACAACCTCTTCGACCTCAGCTGCCATAACTTCCTACGAGGCATGTCTCCAGAGGCAAGGGAAACAAAAGCAAAAATGAACCACTGGGACTACATCAGGATAAAAAGCTTCTGCACAACGAAGCAAACAATCAACAAA
>NW_022632964.1:0-7950 GCF_010015895.1 Lontra canadensis
TTGGGGTTCTTTTTGATGAGGTTCTTCCTTTATTTGCATATATATATATAATTTTTTCCTCTTGTCATATACTTTTATCAGTCTTTTTGTTTTTGTTTGCATACTTCATAAATCTTACCTTGGGGCCCATTTGGGCTGAACCTTCTCTTTTATCTTCCTTTTTTTCCCTGTCTCTCTCTCTGGTTTTTTTTTTTTTTTTTTTTCTTCCTCTTTTCTTTTTTCTCTCATTTGGGTGGGGAATCCTGATTGCTCAGAAGCCTTCCAGGGTGCACTTTGCACCACAGTCAATACATCCAGCTACATCCGTTCAGCCATCTCTCACCAAAATGACTAGGAAGAGGAATGCCCAACAGAAGAAAAATACAGAGGATGGGCCTTCTGCAACAAAGCTAATGGCTATCAACATAGACAATATGTCCGAAAGAGAATTCAGGCTAACAATTATCCAGGCAATAGCTAGGTTGGAGAAAGCCATGGAGGACCAAACGGAATTGATTAGGGCAGAACTGAAAGTGACCAGGGATGATGTTCACAATGTTAGGGCAGAACTGAAAGCCACCAGGGATGAGGTTCACAATGATCTCAATGAGTTCCAATCTAATCTAAACTCTCCAAAAGCTAGGGTAACTGAGACAGAAGATAGAATTAGTGATCTGGAGGACAAACAGATAGAGAGAAAGGATCAGAAGGAAGCCTGGAACAAACAGCTTAGAAGCCATGAAAACAGAATCAGAGAAATAAATGATGCCATGAAATGTTCCAACATCAGAATTATTGGAATCCCTGATGGGGAGGAGAAAGAAAGAAGTCTAGAAGATATAGTGGAACAAGTTCTTCATGAAAATTTTCCCAATCTCACCAATGGAACCAGCGTTCATGTACTAGAGGCTGAACAGTGTCCACCCAAGATCATAGATTCCAAAAAAACATCAAGGCACCTGATAGTCAAATTGAGGAATCATAATTGTAGATACAATCTCTTGAAAGCTGCTAGGACAAAGAGGCTCCTTACTTACAGAGGAAAGTCCATCAGAATAACATCAGACCTGTCCACAAAGACCTCGCAAGCCAGAAAGGGCTGGCAAGATATATTCAGGGCACTAAATGAGACGAACATGCAGCCAAGAATACTTTATCCAGCAAGACTGACATTCAAAATGGATGGAGAGAGAAAGAGGTTCCAAGACCGGCAAGGCTTAAAAGACTATGCAACCACCAAGCAGACACTGCAGGAAATATTAAGGGGGGGGGTTCTATAAAAGAGGAAAAATCCTAGGAATAGCATTGAACAGAAATATAGAGACAATCTACAGAAAGAAAGACTTCAAAGGTAACAGGATGTCAATAAAAATGTATCTATCAATAATCACTCTCAATGTGAATGGCCTTTATAAATGGCGCCCATAAAACGACACAGGGTTGCAGATTGGATAAAATGACAGGACACATCCATATGTTGTCTACAAGAGACCCATTTTGAACCTAAAGATACACCCAGACTGAAAGTGAAGGGATGGAGAAGCATCTTTCATGTCAAGGGGTCTCAAAAGAAGGCCGGGGTAGCGATTTTCATATCAGATAAATTAGATTTTAATCTAAAGACTGTAATCAGAGATACAGAAGGACACTACATAATTCTTGAAGGGACTATCCACCAAGATGATCTAACAGTTGTTAAATATCTATGCCCCCAATATGGGAGCAGCCAATTACATAAAAAATCTTAATCAAGATAAAGAGTCATATTGATAAGAATACATTAATAGTAGGAGATCTTAACATGCCTTTCTCAGAAACAGACAGATCATCAAAGCAGAAAATCAATAAAGAAACAAGAGCATTGAATGACACGTTGGACCAGATGGATCTCATAGATATATACAGAACATTCCACCCTAAAACAACAGAATACTCATGCTTCTCAAGTGCACATGGAACCTTTTCCAGAACAGACCACATACTGGGTCACAAATCAGGACTCAACCAATACCAAAAGCCTGACATTATTCCCTGCATATTCTCAGATCACAATGCTTTGAAACTGGAACTCAATCACAAGGAAAATTTCGGAAGGAACTTAAACACCTGGAAGCTAAAGACCACCTTGCTTAAGAATGCTTGGATCAACCAAAAGATCAAAGAAGAACTTAAACAATTCATGGAAACCAATGAGAATGAAGACACTTCGGTCTAAAACCTATGGGATACAGCAAAGGCGGTCCTGAGGGGGAAATACATAGCCATCCAAGCCTCCCTTAAAAAAACTGAAAAATCCAGAATACACCAGCTGTCTCTACACCTTAAAGAGCTGGAGAACCAACAACAAATCAAACCAACTCCATGCATAAGAAGGGAAACAATCAAGATTAGAGCAGAGATCAATGAGGTAGAAACCAGAGATACAGTAGAACGTATCAATAAAACTAGAAGCTGGTTTTTTGAAAGAATCAATAAGATCAATAAACCACTGGCCACACTAATCCAAAAGAAAAGAGAGAAAGCCCAAATTCATAAAATTATGTATGAAAATGGAGAGATCACAACAGCAAGGAAGTAGAAACAATCATCAGAAGTTATTATCAACAGTTATATGCCAATAAGCTAAGCAACCTAGATGAAATGGATGCATTCCTGGAAAACTATAAACTCCCAAAATTGAACCAGGAAGAAATTGACAATCTGAATAGACTGATATCTAGTAACGAGATTGAAGCAGTGATCAAAAACCTCCCCAAAAACAAGAGCCCAGGACCTGACTGATTCCTTGGGGGCATTCTACCAAACTTTCAAAGAAGAAATAATACCTATTTTCCTGAAGCGGTTTCAAAAAATTGAAGCAGAAGGAAAACTTCCAGACTCTTTCTATGAAGCCAGCATTACCCTGATCTCCAAACCAGGCAAAGACCCTACCAAAAAGGAGAATTTCAAACCATTATCACTGATGAATATGGATGCTAAGATTCTCAACAAGATCCTAGCAAACAGGATCCAACAGCACATTAAAAAGATTATCCACCATGACCAGGTGGGATTCATCCCTGGGTTAACAAGGATGGTTCAACATTCGCAAATCAATCAATGTGATAGAACAAATCAATAAGAGAAGAGAGAAGAAACACATGGTCCTCTCAATTGATGCAGAAAAAGCATTTGACAAAATCCAGCATCCATTCCTGATTAAAAGGCTTCAAAGTATAGGGATAGAGGGAACATTCCTGAACTTCATAAAACCTATCTATTAAAAACCCACAGCAAATATCATCCTCAATGGGAAAAAGCTTGCAGCCTTCCCATGGAGATCAGGAACACGACAAGGATGTCCACTCTCACCACTCGTGTTCAACATAGTATTAGAAGTCCTAGCAACAGCAATCAGACAACAAAGAGAAATAAAAGGTATCCAAATTGGCAATGAAGAAGTCAAACTCTCTCTCTTCGCAGATGACATGATTCTTTATATGGAAAACCCAAAAGACTCCACCTCCCCCATTACTAGAACTCATACAGCAATTTAGTAACGTGGCAGGATACAAAGTCAATGTACAGAAATCAGTGGCTTTCTTATACACTAACAATGAAAATACAGAAAGGGAAATTAGAGAATTGATTCCATTTACTATAGCACCAAGAACCATAAGATACCTGGGAATAAACCTAACCAAAGAGGTAAAGGATCTGTACTGGAGGGACTACAGGAAACTCATGAAAGAAATTGAAGAAGACACAAAAAGATGGAAGACCATTCCATGCTTTTGGATCGGAAGAATAAACATGTTAAAATGTCAATACTGCCTAGAGCAATCTATACTTTTAATGCCTCCGATCAAAACTCCACTGGTATTTTTCAAAGAGCTGGAACAAATAATCCTAAAATTTGTATGGAATCAGAAGGGACTCCGAATCGCTAAGGAAATGTTGAAAAACAAAAATAAAACTGGCGGCATCACGTTACCTGATTTCAAGTGTTACTACAAAGCTGTGATCACCAAGACAGCATGGTACTGGCATAAAAACACACACATAGACCAGTGGAACAGAGTAGAGAGCCCAGATATGGACTCTCAACTCTATGGTCAGTTAATCTTCGACAAAACAGGAAAAAATATACAGTGGAAAAACGTCTCTTCAATAAATGGTGCTGGGAAAACTGGGCAGCTATATGTAGAAAAATGACATTCGACCATTCTCTTAGACTGTACACAAAGATAAACTCGAAATGGATGAAAACCTCAACATGAGACAGGAATCCATCAGAATCCTAGAGGAGAACATAGGCAGTAATCTCTTCGATATCAGCCACAGGAACTTCTTTCAAGATATGTCTCCAAAGGCAAAGGAAACAAAAGCGGAAATGAACTTTTGGGACTTCATCAAGATCAAAAGCTTCTGCACAGCAAAGGAAACAGTCAACAAAACAAAGAGGAAACCCACGGAATGGGAGGAGATATTTGCAAATGACAGTACAGACAAAAGGTTGATATCCAGGATCTATAAAGAACTCCTCAAACTCACCACAAAGAAAACAGATAATCATATCAAAAAATGGGCAGAAGATATGAACAGACACTTCTCCAAGGAAGACATACAAATGGCTATCAGACACATGAAAAAGTATTCATCATCACTAGCCATCAGGGAGATTCAAATTAAAACCACATTGAGATACCACCTTGCACCAGTTAGAATGGCCAAAATTAGCAAGACAGGAAACAACATGTGTTGGAGGGGATGTGGAGAAAGGGGAACCCTCTTACACTGTTGGTGGGAATGCAAGTTGGTGCAGCCTCTTTGGAGAACAGTGTGGAGATTCCTCAAGAAAATAAAAATAGAGCTTCCCTATGACCCTGCAATTGCACTACTGGGTATTTACCCCAAAGGTACAGATGTAGTGAAAAAAAGGGCCATCTGTACCTCTAATGTTTATAGCAGCAATGGCCACGGTCGCCAAACTGTGGAAAGAACCAAGATGCCCTTCAACGGATGAATGGATAAGGAAGATGTGGTCCATATACACTATGGAGTATTATTCCTCCATCAGAAAGGATGAATACCCAACTTCTGTAGCAACATGGACGGGACTGGAAGAGATTATGCTGAGTGAAATAAGTCAAGTAGAGAGAGTAAGTTATCATATGGTTTCACTTATTTCTGGAGCATAACAAATAACATGGAGGACATGGGGAGATGGAGAGAAGGGAGTTGAGGGAATTTGGAAGGGGAGGTGAACCATGAGACACTATGGACTCTGAAAAACAACCTGTGGGTCTTGAAGGGGAAGGGGTGGGAGGTTGGGGGAACAAGGTGGTGGGTATTAGGGAGGGCACATATTGCATGGAGCACTGGGTGTGGTGCAAAAACAATGAATTGTATTATGCTGAAAAGAAATTTAAAAAAAAAGATCAGAGTTCAATAAAAGGCATTAAATATTTAAACAAAAATTACTATCCATAGTTTTGAAATATTAATTCTTCCAATTCAGGAGCACAATATGGCTTTCCATTTATTTCTGTCTTCTTCAATTTTGTTATGATTTTGAAGGTACAAGTCTTTCACCTCTTTGGTTAAATTTATTTCTAAAAATTTTATTGCTTTTCATGTACTTGTGCATAGTATTTTCTTAATTTTTGATAGTTTAAGTATATGGAAATGCCACATCTTTCTTTACATAACTTTTGTCTCCCACAACTTTATTGAATTCATTTATTAATTGGAGGGAGTTTTAAGTTTTGTATGTATAATATTGTTTCATCTCCAAATAATAACAGTTTTGTTTACTAATTTGGATTTTTTTCAATTCTGATTACTGTAACTATAAAATCCAGTACTATGTTGAATAAAGGTGGAAAGAGTGTTCTTTGTTGCATTGTTGCATTTTTGCATTAGAATAAAATCTTTCAACTTTCCATCATTGAGTATGATATTAGCTACAGTTCTCTCATATATGACCTTCATTATCTTAAGATATGTTCTCTCTTGTTGGGGATTTTTATGATTAATGGATCCTGAGTTTTGTCAAATGCTTTTTTTCTTTAATTATTGAGATAATCATATAATTTTTATCTTTTTTTTTTTTTTGGTTAATGTGTTGTATCATACTAATTGAATTTTTTATTTTGACCCACCCTTGCATCCTCAAATAAGTTCTACTTTATCAGGTGAATAATCCATAATAAAATATGTATAATAAAAACAAAAAAAACTTAGAACATGACATCTGAGATCTCACTCTCACCCAGGAAAAGGGCAAGATTACATCTAGCCTGCATACCAACCCTTCCTCCAGGAGAGAAAGTTTGTTTCTGCTTTGCCCTGCACCCCTTGGAAAGGGAGGCAGGCCAAGATATGTAATTCCCATGACATTTGGTTAATTTAGGAATGGTGGGCCGAGGCTTCTCTGCCCTGCTGAACTGCTAGTCAGGTCTTTACTCTTGTTTCCTCAAAGTGCATAGAAAGGAGGCAATCTCCTTAATCTGTCATCAAGCAAGCATTCTACTTCCAAGTATGTAGTCCTCTGAAGGAAATTATTCAACACAGTTATTCTGGAACCTTGGGAGGCATCTCCAGCAGATGTTACCTTATGTCAGAAACCTGAGTCCCAAGAACACTTGAGACGTTCTCTTACACCTAGGGCCCTCACCTCTTCTACCATCCAGCCTCCAGCAGTTTCCCCTTCCAGTGAGTCTCCTTTTTTCAGGTAGAGACGGTATGTGGGTGGTCATTGCTCTTTAGTTTGTAGGAGACCATCTTGCTGTTCTACATGGTGTGAACTGCCTTCTTCTCCCTCCTTCTTGGGAGAGCAGTAGAGATAGTTGAAAGGGTTTCTCTGCTCCTGGTGGTGGTGTGCTGGGAGTGGTGGTGGTGGGAGATGTACATAAATAAAGGTGGGTCCTAGGGCTGCTTAGAGAAGATGAAGCCCCCTCCCCCATCCCCTCAGTAGAGTCTGGCCTTCTCTACTGCTTCTCTTGGAGGGGCTGGAAAGAGTTCGGTTTATTTGTATGAAGACAACTTCATGCTAAAATTTTTCTTTCTGGTATCTATATGCCAGTATTCTTAGTATTCTTCATCTGCCTACTCTTTTCCTTCTCTACCCTTTTCTTGCTCTTCAGCAAAGTCAAGGTCAGATGGAAAGTATGGCAGCTGAAGCCCTCACTGACTCCATGCTTCACGTGTTCCTGGAGGACCTCCAAGCTGGGAAAGACCCGGCAGTGGCACCTGAAGCCACTATCCAGAGCCACGAGCCATTCAGGGGTCTTGGCTCTGGGATAATCCTCGGCAGCTGGAGGCACTGGTGGACTGTCAGCCTCCTTTCTTTTCTCTTGGGCTTCATTATGCCAGCTGGACTGACAGCCAGTTAGGAGTTCCTTGGTATATGTGCAAGAGGGGGTGACTGCTCCCTGGACTTTTTCAGGAAAGGTCATTTCTTCTATTTTTGTTTTCTTGGTAGGAGGCTCCAGGCCTTCCTGTTGATCACTTGAGACAGCCACCCCCATTTCATTTTGACATGAATGTAGTAAACTTTCATGACTGTTTCCTCCTCCGTGTGTGCTGAGGACACAGAAGGCTTAGGATCATCAACCAGATGGAAAGGAAAGGAGCTATTATATAGAAAGGGTGAGGAAGTCTCATGTTCCTTGGAGTGTTCAATACCAGAAACAACCTGGTCAGTTTGAGGAACACCCAGGAAAGAAAATTTCAAATGTAAGACAAATAGAATAAGTCTGCGGTATCTGGAGGAGGCGAGATGACCATGAGACTATTCCTATGCAGACATGTGGAGCCTAAGTATACATACATGTGATATTTCAGAATTCTCTGAGTGCTATGCTTTGAGGTGTGTACATGGTCTAACTATGTGGGAAGGAGGGTGTGGTGTGCCTTGTGGAGTGGCAAGTGTGTTTTGGGACACATCTGATGAGTGTTTTTTTTTTTTTTTCTTCAGTATTTTATTTG
>NW_022632965.1:0-7948 GCF_010015895.1 Lontra canadensis
AAAGAAATTGAGGAAGACACAAAGAAATGGAAAAATGTTCCATGCTCATGGATTGGAAGAATAAATATTGTGAAAATGTCTATGCTACCTAAAGCAATCTACACATTTAATGCAGTTGCTATCAAAATACCATCCATTTTTTTCAAAGAAATGGAACAAATAATCCTAAAATTTATATAGAACCAGAAAAGACCTCGAATAGCCAAAGGAATATTGAAAAAGAAAGCCAAAGTTGGTGGCATCACAATTCCGGACTTCAAGCTCTATTACAAAGCTGTCTTCATCAAGACAGCATGGTACTGGCACAAAAACAGACACATAGATCAATGAAACAGAATAGAGAGCCCAGAAATAGACCCTCAACCCTATGGTCAACTAAGCAGGAAAGAATGTCCAATGGAAAAAAGACAGCCTCTTCAACAAATGGTGCTGGGAAAATTGGACAGCCACATGCAGAAAAATGAAATTGGATCATTTCCTTACACCACACACAAAAATAGACTCAAATGGATGAAGGACCTCAATGGGAGAAAGGAATCCATCAAAATCCTTGAGAAGAACACTGGCAGCAACGTCTTTGACCTCAGCCACAGCAACATCTTCCTAGGAACATCGCCGAAGGCAAGGGAAGCAAGGGCAAAAATGAAGTATTGGGATTTCATCAAGATCAAAAGCTTTTGCACAGCAAAGGAAACAGTTAACAAAACCAAAAGACAACTGACAGAATGGGAGAAGATATTTGCAAACGACATATCAGATAAAGGGCTAGTATCCAGAATCTATAAAGAACTTAGCAAACTCAACACCCAAAGAACACATAATCCAATCAAGAAATGGGCAGAAGACATGAACAGATATTTCTGCAAAGAAGACATCCAGATGGCCAACAGACACATGAAAAAGTGCTCCACATCACTCGGCATCAGGGAAATACAAATCAAATCACAATGAGATACCACCTCACACCAGTCAGAATGGCTAAAATTAACAAGTCAGGGAATGACAGATGCTGGTGAGGATGTGGAGAAAGGGGAACCCTCCTACACTGTTGTGGGAATGCAAGCTGGTGCAACCACTCTGGAAAACAGCATGGAGGTTCCTCAAAATGTTGAAAATAGAACTACCCTATGACCCAGCAATTGCACTTCTGGGTATTTACCCTAAAGATACAAACATAGTGATCGGTATTTACCCTAAAGATACAAACATAGTGATCCGAAGGGGCACATGCACCCGAATGTTTATAGCAGCAATGTCTACAATAGCCAAACTATGGAAAGAGCCTAGATGTCCACCAACAGATGAATGGATTAAGAAGATGTGCAATGGAATTCTATGTAGCCATCAAAAGAAATGAAATCTTGCCATTTGCGATGATGTGGATGGCACTAGAGGGTATCATGCTTAGCGAAATAAGTCAGTCAGAGAAGGACAACTATCATATGATCTCCCTGATATGAGGAAGTGGAGATGCAACGTGGAGGGTTTGGGGGGTAGGAAAACAATAAATGAAAAAAGATGGGTTCGGGAGGGAAACAAACCATGAGAGACTCTTAATCTCACAAAACAAACTGAGGGTTGCCGGGGGAGGGGGGTAGGGAGAGCGTGGTGAGGTTATGGACATTGGGGAGGGTATGTGCTATGGTGAGTGCTGTGAAGTGTGTAACCCTGGCAATTCACAGACTTTTACCCCTGGGGATAAAAATATATTATATGTTTATGTTTATAAAAAATAAAAAATAAAAAAAAACTATTTTGCCATATATTCAGAAGCTTCTCTTCCCTCTTTTTTTTTTTTTTTAAAGATTTTATTTATTTGACAGAGAGATCACAAGTAGAGAGAGAGAGAGAGAGAGAGAGAGAGGAGGAAGCAGGCTCCCTGCCTAGCAGAGAGCCGGATGCGGGACACTATCCCAGGACCCTGAGATCATGACCTGAGCTAAAGGCAGAGGCTTAACCACTGAGCCACCCAGGCAGCCCTCTCTTCCCTCTTTTAAACAGACCCATTTTATTTTTGTTTTTTTAACACACATCTCATATTGGGATTCACAACTCATCCCTCCCACAAGAAATACCCCCAGGCTCCTTGTCTATTCAGTCAAGCACTTGGTAAATTTAGAAAACAGTTTAATTTCTGCCTGCCAAGTACAAGGATGTTGGGTAGCCTTCTCCTAGACAAAGTTTTACAAGTACTGTTATGCTCATTTCCTTAAGCACACCCAACAAGATTCTTCTAAATGGACTCTGGTTAAAGTCTTTATGACTAATAATGAACACAACTAAATGCTTACTAATACAACTGTGGCAGTTCAATACATCCACACTACGTGAATGTAACATGTGAGTTTTTCTAAAAGCCCTCAAGTGCCTTCCTGACATTTCATCATTAATTCAGTTTGCCTTCTCATCGGGGTAGCAATGGTGAGCTGGTGTGAGCTCCGTGTGGAGGTGGATGCCTAAGGCCCAAACAAGGGGCTGCCTCCACTCCACATTCACCTTCCAGGATCATTTGATGGGAAGAAAAGACTCCTGAGCAGAACCCAGCAGCAATCAAAGGAAAGGATCTCCAGCTTTGCTTGATCCCTATTTTACCATGGCTAGACAAGGAGAGGAGATGGGCCACAGGTTTCTCCAGCTAGAAAGGGAGGAAAAGAGGATGGAATCCATGTCCTCTGGATTCTAAGGTCTTTTTTTGTATCTTGCAAATACCTGAATCCTGATTCTGTATTATGCTTCCTTATGGATTACCAGCTCTATGGTTAAAATTATATCTTGGGGAGGGGAGGAGGAGCCAGGATGGGGAAATAGTGAGAGGGTAATCTCTGCTGGTAGTATGTTAGCGGCTCCCAACCCACCACTGGGGGTTCCCAGCTGGCAAGACCACACTTCTTACTCTATGTGCTGACTCTAGGCCTCTCCTCTGTTCCCTGTCGGCTGAATCTCTGTATCTTTGTGTCACCACCAGGAGCAAGGACTATGGGGCCACTGATCCCAATCATGATGTCTTTCCCCAGGAATGATGACCTTCAGCCTTTGGTTATTCAAATTTACAGCCTAAATTAGGAGTATTCTTGAAGGATACAAAGATCAAGACAAAGATAACAGAATTAATACTCATTGGCTTCCGAGAGCCAAACTGATAAATAAATTACTCTTGATTTTTGATCGGATATAAAAAGTGAGCTGGTCTTGATTAGATCCCCATTAACCAGTGGTTCCCAGAAGGCAACCACGTAGTCCTGCAAACAGTCATTCACCAAACACCTGTGACTCTCTAGATATTACCTGCTAATATCCATTGGAGGAGGAAGGGATATATGATCAGAGGAAGCATGAAAGGATCTCTTCCCCCAGGAATTCCAGGCAGAAACACCCACAAAAAAGCATAGTTATAAAAAATGGGGATATCAAATACTCCTTTGAAAAACTTCATGAAAGCTACAAATCCCTTCCCCAAGCTCAAGTCAAAAACTCAAGACATAAGGTGGGGGGAAAAAATTCAAAGGTGAAATGTAAAACCAATATTTTAAAAGCACAATTTAAAAACTGTCAATATGATGTACAACGACTTTTCATCTTTCCACTTTTATCCCACCATTTTGTTGGCACATGGCCATGAAATCATAATAAAGTTAGTCGCTTCTAATAGGATTTTATAGCTAAAAAAGATGTGTCCCAATAAAATTCTCTTAATAACCTTGGAAAGACACAAAATAAATAGGAACCTTGATTGTTATTTTAAAGACGAGAAACCGGGGCCCCAGAGAAGACAGGTATGTGACCAGAACTCCGGTGGCTGTAAGTAGCCATATCCAAATTAAATTCAAGGTCTTTAGGCGTCCAGCCTAGAATTTTAAAGTTGGACAGGATCTTGGGTATCCCCTCAACCAATAGCCTGGAGTCTTCATTTTGCAGTGAAGAAACAGGTCTTAGAGAGACTGGATGGTTTGCCCAAAGTCACCCAGGTAGCGAATCACATGGAGCAATTAACTCGGTCACCAGATCCCTCGTCCATTTCTGACACAGTGATCCAACGTGTACAGCATTCATAATATCACAGAAAGCACTGCCATAGCTCCCACTCCTGGGCCATTTCTAACATCATTACTTTTACAGGATTCCTACTCTAAGAACAAATTCTTTTTGAAACATTTCAAAAAGCATATAAGGAACTTTTAAAGGATTAAAAGACTGTCAGACTTTTGCATGCACTGTAGAAGGAGCCCTCTGTTCACAACATGATTTACCAAAACTCAACTACACAGAGTGACCATCTAGAAAGCATTTTTCTAGAACTCGAGGCACAGGCAGGAAAGAGCTCAGAGAACCATCCCCCATCTGGGGGAAATAACCTCAGCATGATAAAAGCAAACAAAATCTAACAACTTGAGCAAATTAATTTCTAATAAAGAGCTCTACTCAGAGATGGGAAAAAAAAAATTAAATTAAATGTTACATTACCCCTGTGGTCATGTTACAAAGCACAGCTCCTGGAGACAGCTGTCCTGGCCCTTGTGGGAGCTCAGAGCCACCCCACAAAGAAGGAAGGACAAAGTAACAAAGTACGCAGATGGGATCACAATTACAAATTCACGGCCACTGCCAGAGAAGGGGGTTGGCAAGTGCGATCACATGTGGAGAAGCAGTTAAGTGTTCTGCCACCAATGTCATCAGGCAAAGGGCATTCAAACACAGGCCCCCTCTCCTCCAAATGCATTTCTTTACTCATTCCATCAACACATCCTTTCATTTACTGACTGCTGGCTGTCCACCATGCATTGTTCCATCCTGGGGTTCTAGCTTTTGTCCGAGCAGCGGAAGGCAGACCATAAAAGGAGTAAATATAGAATAAGTCAGATGTTGGGAAACACTATGAAGAAAAGTAAGTAAGGAGAGGGGAATGAGAAGTGCTGGAAAGGGATACGTTTTTTAAGTGAGTAGTCAAAGGAATGCCTTAATGGAGATTATATGGCATAACTTAGAAGGTAAAGGTGCATGTCATGCAGATAGTGATCTGGGGAAAGAACATTTCGGGCAGGAACAGCAAGCCCCAAATCCCTGAGGCAGAAATGAGTATTTTCCAAGAGCAGTAAGGTGGCTAGCATGGAACAGAGGGGAGGGGAAAGAAGTTAAGGGTGAGGGCAAGAGCCGGAGGCCAGAGCCAGACCCTGGAAACAGAACCACAGTGTCTTTGCTCTTAAGGAGACAACAATCTAGCAGTAATTCTGCCCAGAAGTCTTGGTTTTCCAGAATTGGCTTCCTGGATCACTAGCCCCGCAACCCTGGGAGAAATGAAACTTATGTCCTTACATACTTCCCCATTTACAAATTAGAACAGTAACAGTCTCATCTCATCTACCCCACTAATCCTACTCCCTAATCATCCCTTGAGATGATTTCAAAATGCTGGATTCTCACACTTCATCTGTCTTCCTCCACGCAACAACCACAGGGGTTTAATATTTCTAGCTCCATGTTACAGACAAAAACCAATGCAAGAGGTAAGTCTTGCTCAGGAAAACACAGGCAGTGCTACAGGCAGGATTTGAACGCAGGTCATTGTGATTCCAAAGGTCTTACGGCGCTGAGTTGCTTGTGGTATGGCCCCAGGAAAACGATGGCTAGAAGTGAAAAGCGGTATGGGAAGGGTCACATGGCCTTGTGATGGCTGTGGTTGTCCTAATGACACAGTGTGTTTCACGGGACAGTGGAACAAAGTGCTCTCTCCCACGTAACAGTTGGGCAGTCCACATGGGCACACTCCCCAACACAAGGGTGTCGAGATTACAGCTGTCTGGCTTCTCTTAGTGAGTCTGGGCTCTAGAGGTATGATCCTGCAGGGAAACTGAGACAGCCATCTAGGTCATCAAATCTCCCAGACTTAGAAAGTCAAACTTTAAGGGGGGGGGGGGGAAGAGAGAGAGAGAGAGAGAAATAGAGACAGAGACAGAGAGACCTCAAACTCTCTGTAAGTATCTCAGAATGAAAAGGGACTCCTTCTCAAAGGGAAGGCTTCCTGCTTCCAGGCCCCCTGAAGGAGAAGAAAGGAGATCAGTTATGCTGATCAGCACATGTTTATGGCACTGGACCTTGCTCCCAATAAATCAAGACTCAGTTTAACTTATCAGAAGTTAACATTTTCTGGTTGTTTTTCTCCCTGGACCACCTCACATGGTTTCTCTCCGATATCATCTATACCCAGCCGAAGATCACCAGTGGACACCTCAGCTCAAGCCAATTACTAGATCGTGACTGTGTTGGTATGTTGTCTGTGCTTATGTATCTTCCCAACTTTCTTCTCGGTTGACCGCAAAACAGTGCCAGCAATAACATGATGATGATGATGATAAGGAGGAGGAGGACAAAAACCACAGAGACCACTGAGGTGAGGTTAACTCACAAGCTGAATTCCGGGCTTTACCACCGCTTCACCCCTCACCTCACCGCCTAAATGTCTCATCTCTGAAATGTGAATGATAATAATATTTTGTTGTGTTATTATTACAGAAAAAAAAGTATGTGAAGTCCCTGGTTCACACTAGTTTCTCATCAACTGAGAGCTATTATTCTCCATTAAAATAAAGGTAAATGGGGGGCACCTGGCTGGCTCAGTCAGTTAAGTGTCTGTCTGCCTTGGGCTCAGGTCATGCATGATCTCAGGGTCCCGGGATCGAGTCCCCCACTGGGCTCCCTGCTCAGCAGGAGCCTGCTTCTCCCACTCCTTCTACCCCTCCTCCCATTCGTGCTCTCTTTCTCTCATGCTCTCTCTAAAATAAATAAATAAAATCTTTATTTAAAAAATAAATAAATAAAATAAAATAAAGGTAAATGAGATTTGCACAGTATCTGTCCATCCATGAGTTCACTTGATCCCCACAACAAACCCCCAGCCCCTAACCTGGGAGTCCTTCCACTTGACAGTTGGTCAGAAGCTAGAATCTAAAGCTAAGAGAGAGTTTAGAAATGATCTACGAGTCTCATTTTACCAGGAGGGAAAGTGAGGCTTCAAAAGAGGACATATTATAATATTACCTAAGCAATTACCTTCTATAATAATTCAGAAGGCTCTTCCTGATGAGGAACTCTGCCAAAGACATCAGGGCACAGAAGAATGCGCTCAGGATCCAACTGAGTTGTTGTGATACCCAGAATCATATCCAAAGGCTCTATTAAAACTCCATTTCACATGGGCGGGTGGAGGAAGGTGCCCTGTGCCTGGCATGCAAAAGGGCCCCTGTTGGCACTGGACTCTTGCTCTGGGAAACGAAGGCCAAACTCACCGCACATGCTAACTGGCAGAAGTGGTTGGTGGTCAGAGTCGTGTGTCTGAACTCCCACACCGCTGCTTTCCACCTGCTTCTCCATTTGCGCGTTATCTGAGGCATCCAAGAGGCCTGGTCCACACTTGGTCTAACTGAACAGGGGTCCTTCTGCAGGACTGAACTGTCCACTTTATCAAGGCAGGACCAGCACAGTTTGACTTGCAAGGACACTCACCCTCATCACGACCCAGCATGGGACTGGGCATCTGTTCAGCAATCTGGGGGGAAGGTCCCCTGAAAAGTAGGTTCTGTGCCTTTCTACCTCATTTTCCAGGAGCACACTGGCCATGAAAATTAAGGAGGCAGGGCCCCATTTCTCGGGCACCTCCTGTTTCTGGGGAAAGAATCCTTAGATGAAATGTTAGAGAGGGTGGGGTAAAGCCAGCTGAGGACAAGCCTTCAGGGCGTGGGCGAGAAAGCACAGGGGTTCAGGCCTGGTCTGTGCCTGTAAGCCCTGGGGGCTCTGAGCAAAACTCCAATTTCCCCAAGCCCTTTCACATTCTTCACATTGTCACCTCCGGATGTCCTGAGTACTTCTTCCTCTGTAGCCTCTTCCTCCATGAAAAAAAAAAAAAAATGTTAATTCTATTCAATGGCTACAGCTCATCTTTTTTCTGATTTGAAAA
>NW_022632966.1:0-7946 GCF_010015895.1 Lontra canadensis
ATGGACATCTAGGCTCTTTCCATAGTTTGGCTATTGTGGACATTGCTGCTATAAACACTGGGATGCAGCGGCCCCTTCAGATCACTACATTTTTGTCTTTGGGGTGATTACCCAGTAGTGCAATTGCTGGGTCGTAGGGTAGCTCTATTTTCAACTTTTTGAGGAAACTCCATACTGTTTTCCAGAGTGGCTGCACCAGCTTATATTCCCACCAACAGTGTAGGAGGGTTACCCTTTCTCCACATCCTTGTCAACATCTGTCATTTCCTGACTTGTTAATATTAGCCGTTCTGACTGTTGTGAGGTGGTATCTCATTGAGGTTTTGATTTGTATTTCCCTGATGCTGAGTGGGGTTGAGCATTTTTTTATGTGTCTGTTGGCCATTTGGATGTCTTCTTTGCAGATATGTCTTTTCATGTCTTCTGCGCATTTCTTGATTGGATTATTTGTTCTTTGGGTGTTGAGTTTGATAACTTCTTTATAGAATTTGGATACTAGCCCTTTATCTGATAGGTCATTTGCAAATATCTTCTCCCATTCTGTCAGTTGTCTTTTGGTTTTGTTGACTGTTTCCTTCACCGTGCAAAAGATTTTAATCTTGATGAAGTCCCAATGTTCATTTTTGCCTTTGTTTCCCTTGCCTTTGGAGTTGTGTCTAGCAAGAAGTTGCTGTGGCCAAGGTCAAAGAGGTTGCTGCCTGTGTTCTCCTCAAGGATTTTGATGGATTCCTGTCTTACATTTAGGTCTTTCATCCGTTTGGAGTCTATTTGTGTCTGTGGTAAAAGAGAATGATGCAGTTTCATTCTTATGCATGTGTCTGTCCAGTTTTCCCAGAAACATTTGTTGAAGAGACTGTCTTTTTCCTGTTGGATATTCTTCCCTGCTTTGTTGAAGATTAGTTGACCATAGAATTGAGGATCCATTTCTGGGATCTCTAGTCTGTTCCATTGATCTGTCTGTTTTTGTGCCAGGACCATACTGTTCTGATGATCACAGCTTTGTAATAGAGCTTGAAGTCTGGAATTGTGATGCTGTCAGCTTTGGTTTTCTTTTTCAACATTCCTTTGGCTGTTTTGGGACTTTTCTCATTCCATACAAATTTTAGGACTATTTGTTCCATTTCTTTGAAAAAACTTGATGGTATTTTGATAGGGATTGTTTTAAATGTGTAGGATTCTCTAGGTAGCATAGACATTTTCACAATATTTGTTCTTCCGATCCATGAGCATGGAATGTTTTTCCATCTCTTTGTGTCTTCCTCAATTTCTTCCATGAGTATTCTGTAGTTTTCAGAGTGCAGATCCTTTGCCTCTTTGGTCAGATTTATTCCTAGGTATCTTGTGGATTTGGGTACAATTGTAAATGGGACCAACTCCTTAATTTCTCTTTCTTCTGTCTCATTGTTGTATAGAAATGCAGCTGATTTCTGTGCACTGATTTTATATCCTGCCATTTTACTGAATTCTTATATAAGTTATAACAGTTTTGGGAGTGGTGTCTTTTGGGTTTTCCACATAAAGTATCATGTCATCTGCAAAGAGTGAGAGTTTGACTCCAGATGCCTTTTGTTTCTTTTTATTGTCTGATTGTTGAGGCTAGGACTTTGGTACTATGTTGAATAGTAGTGATGATAGTGGACATCTCTTCAAAACATTAATTTATTAATTTATTAATTTATTTATCCTATAAGCATCCATAGATAGATAGGTTTGGTTTGTTTCACTCTGGCAAACTAGGTGAAAGGAGTTAACTCCTACTCCTTCCAGAATTCTATTGAAATATTAGTAAAGAAGTAAATAAGAAAATACATTCATTAAAGAAAAAAAAACAAGAGTGGTAACATCATCAGATAAAAGATTTTAATAAACTTATAGAAGACAGAAGGTAGATTAACCTTGAGTAGAAAAATCTACAGACCAAAACCTATGCAGGAAAATGTATAGTGGAAGTTAGCATTACTATTTCCTGCCAAGACCCAGGAGACTTCAGATTCCACATTGGAAAGTGAAACGATATCAAGGTGATTGTGTGAAGCAAACTCTATAGATCAGCCATGCAAGTTTCCTCAACTGCATCCCCAGGCTAAAAATAAGTGAGATAATCTGGCAGAGAAGGGCGAAGGTGTCTAGTGTGGGGGTTCTCCACCAGGATAAACCTCGTCAAACTGAAAGGAGAAAAGAATCCTGCCTATTCCTTCACTTAAAGTGAATTTAGTCAATAGATTTAATTATATTTGCCAGGTAAATGTTATAAACATTATCAATGTAAACACTGTAATCTAACTAATAGAAAAGGCAAGTGGGAGCTGCCAAGAGAGAGGTAGAAGGAACTAATTTCCTCATTTTATGGTAGTTGAGAGATTTTATCTAAAGATGTTGAAATGAGAAACAAGATTTAAGTATGTATATTATTTATAATTATGAATGTAACATATTGTGCTAAGCAATCTCTAAGATGGTCCCAATGATCCCTGCCTCCTAGTATTTACATCTCTGTGTAATCTCACTTTGAGTTGGGCTAGATTTATTGACTAACTTCTAAGGAATAGAATACAGTAGAAATGATGGGATGTCACTTGGGATTAGGTTATAAAAAAGGACTGTGACTTCCACCCTGAGTGCTTTGTTGTATTGCTCAGCTGCCAGTTTGTGAGACAGTCATCTGGAAAGACAGCAATTATCCTTTTTCCCATAGGTGAGCCTTCCCACATGGACCAAAGTCCTGGCTAGTAAACTGACTGCAACCTCATGAAAAATTCTGAGTCAGAGTAACTCAGCCTAGCCACACCCAGATTCCTGACCCAAAGAAAACTTGCAAGAGTAAATTGTGTTGTTACATTAATTTTTTTTGTATTATCATTATGTAGGTAATTTATTATGTGAATATGCACATTTATATACATATTTACATACATACACATATATGCACATATATATAATTTTTCTATTGATTTTGTCAATAAATCTTGCCATATAAAAGTTTTAATTTTTATATAGTCAAATATGTCTCATCATTTTTTTTTAAAGATTTATTTATTTTATAGATAGTGAGAACAAGCAGGGGGAGGAGCAGAGGGATAGAGAGAGAATCTCAAGCAGACTCCCTACTGAACATGGAGCCCACCATGGGGCTCCATCCCAGGACACAGAGATCATGACCTGGGCCAAAATCAAGAGTCAGTCACTTAACCGACTGAGCTACCCAGGTGTCCCCTTCTCATCATTTCTTTCAGAAATTTTACCTTCTCTGTCCATATATTGTATATATAGTATACTATATGTTTGTGTAGGAATGTTTTCAAAATTTTACATTTTAAATTTAATCCACCTGACATGTATTTTTGTTTACATAGAGCCCAATTTGACTTTTCACATATGACTAGTTAGTTTTGTCTGCAAAACTTATAAATAATCTGTCATCTTCCCACTTATGTAAATAAATATAATAAATTTAATGAGTTATCATATACACTTGGGTTGTTTCTTTAAGAGTATTCTGTTCTATAGATCCATTTGTCTTTTCCTGTACCAATATCTTACTGATCTGATGAAAGCATGCTCTAGTTAATTGGTAAAGCCAGTTCTGACCTCATCCAAATTGCTTCTCTTTTCTACATTTATGGGCTACTCAATCTGTAATGTACAAAGAGCTCAGATGGAAAAGAAAAAGACAGTTCAATTTTAAAAATCACCAAAGATCACAAAAAAAAAGGTTATTTACAAAAGAGCAATTCCAAATGATCAACATACACAAACTTTTGAAAAAATTCAAATTCTCTAATGGTCAATATTACCTGATTAAATTAATAATGAGACATAAACTTACCCTATCTGGCTGGCAACAATTTAAATGCTCTAATATCTATTTCTGTTGAGGCTGCAAAAAAAAGGAACACTTTACCTTACTTTTCCTACCTTACCATACTGACAGGAAACTGAAATATGCATTGTTGCAGCCTTTTGGGAATTGTTACAGCCTTTTGGTGATATCTAAAAAAAGTTTCAAGTATAACTTGAAAAAAAGTTGAAGTATAACTTTAACCTAGAAACTACACTCCTGGGAATCTATTTCATAGAAATAAATCAACTAGTAGTTGAGAATATTTGCACAGAATGTTTATTGAAGCAATGATCATTGTGGCACGAAACTAAAAGCATTTTTCATGTCCATAAAAGAATGGTTCAATTAATATGGTTCCCATATATCATGATATTTTCTATAATTTTAAAAGAATTCTTTAAAATTATTACAGCTGATTTAGAGATTTTACCACAAAAAAATCTTGACAGAGAAGAAAAAATGTAGAAAAGTTCAGTAATATGATCTCAGTTTTGTATAATAAATAGTGACTAAAAAACCTATATAGACATTATCTTTTCACAAGTTTTGTTTGCAAAACAGACAGACAGACAGACATGCAAGCTAACACTATGCAAGTTGATCTTAATAATCAATGGAGAAAATCACGATTGTTCTAAAGCCTTTAAAAATGTAGTCAAAATTAATACCTCTGGGTCAATTAATCGTAAATGTATGGAGAAATTCACAAATTATAAAACAAATGTTTATTGAGTACACTGTAAATTAAAACGTGAAGAGTATTAAGAGTTAAAGCATTTTATTTCTTTGTAAAAAAACTTATTAAAAATTTAAAAAAACATTAAAACAAACTCATCAAGAAAATGGGAACTAGAACAAGTAATCTCAAAACTTGTATGGAACAACAAAGGACCTTGAATAGCCAAAGCAATCTTGGAAAAGAAAAACAAAACTGGAGGTATCATAATTCCAGATTTCAAGTTATATTACAAAACAGTAGTAATTAAAACATTATGGTGCTGGCATAAAAATAGACATGTAGCTGAATTGAACAGACTAGAAACCCAGAAATAAACCCCCAATTATATGCTCAATCTTTTTTTTTTTCAAATAATCTTTGACAAAGGATGAAAGAATATGCAATGAGAAAAAGACATTGTTTTTAATAAAGGGTGTTGGGAACACTAGACAGCTATATGCAAAAGAATGAAACTGGACCGCTTCCTTATATCATACACAAAAATAAACTCAAAATGGATTAAGACCTAAGTGTGAAACCTGAAACCATAAAAATTATTAAAGAGAACATAGGTAGTAATTTCTCTGACACTGGTCATAGCAAAATTTTTCTAGATATGTCTCCTGAGGCAAGAGAAATAAAAGCAAAAATAAGCTGTTAGGACTACATCAAAATAAAAAGTTTCTGCGTAGCAAACAAACAATGAACATAACTAAAGGACCTATGGGATGGGAGAAGATATTTTCAAATTACATCTCCAATAAAGCGTTAGTATCCAAAATATATAAATAACTTAAGCAACTCAACACCCCCAAAATAAACAATCCAATTAAAAAATGAACAGGAGACATGAATAGACATTTCTCCAATGAAGACATCCAGATGGTCAACAGACACATGAAAAGATGCTCAACAACGGGGTGCCTGGGTGGCTCAGTGGATTAAAGCCTCTGCCTTCAGCTCAGGTCATGATCCCGGGATCCTGGGATTGAGCCCCGCATCGGGCTCTCTGCTCAGCAGGGAGCCCGCTTCCTCCTCTCTCTCTCTGCCTGCCTCTCTGCCTACTTGTGATCTATCAAATAAATAAATAAAATCTTTTAAAAAAGAAAAGAAAAGAAAAAAAAGAAAAGAAAAGAAAAGAAAAGGAAAGAAAAGATGGTCAACATCATCTATTATCATGGAAATGCAAATCAAAAAGATATCACCTCACACCTTTTAGATGGCTAAAATAAAAAAACTCAAGAAACAACTAGTGTTGGCAAGGGTGTGGAGAAAAAGAAACTTGATTCACTGTTGGTGGAAATACAAACTGGTGCAGCCACTCTGGAAAACAGTATGGAGGCTCTTCATAAAGCTAAAAATGGAATTATCCTAAGATCTACCAATCACACTATTGGGTATTTATCCAATATTTACCAATATTTACCCAAGAGCTCGTGTGTGTGTGTGTGTGTGTGTGTGTGTGTGTGTGTGTGTGATGGAATATTACTCAGCCATAAAAAGAATGAAATCTTGAAATCCACAACAACATGGCTAGAGCTAGAGAGTATTATGCTAAGCAAAATAAGTCAGTCACAGAAAGATAAATGTCATATGTGATTTCGCTCATATATAGAATTTAAGAAACAAAAAGAATCAATGGAAGAAGAAAAGAGAGAGACAAACCAAGAAACAGACCCTTAACTGTAGAGAAAAAACAGATGGATACCAGAAGGGAGGTTAGTTGGGGGGAATGGGTGAAATAGGTGTGGAGAGTAAAGAGTACATTTATCATGGGGCACCTGGGTGGCTTAGTGCATTTAAGCCTCTGCCTTCAGCTCAGGTCATGATTCCAGGGTCCTGGGATCGAGTCCCAGAACAGGCTCTCTGCTCAGCAGGGAGCCTGCTTCCTTCCTCTCTCTGCCTCTCTGCCTACTCATGATCTCTGTCTGTCAAATAAATAAATAAAATCTTTTTTTTAAAGTATATTTATCATGATTAGAAAAAGAAGAAGAAGAAGAAGAGGAGGAGGAGGAGGAAATGGAAAAGTGCTGTCTTCTTTTCAATGGATAACTTACAAAACAGAGCAAGTATCTTTTCCTGGGGAGTTTTCATACTTCTTTATGACTTTGGGTCACTTTTTGACACACTATCCTTTGCATTTTCAATGTTGTGAAATATGTCCAGATATGCCTTTAATGTGAAGTTTTTCCATGGCGTCACTCCCTCTGGGGCATGATTCTTTTAATCACCATCACTTTCCTCATTTCTGTTGTTAAATTCACCTTAAGTTCCTTTGGGTGCATACCTAGGATATCCTGAATGGCTACAGTGTCAACATTCCCATGCCCAGCTATTTCTCTTAAACTCCATTTATATTTGACTTGAATTTCACTTCGAGCATTATTGCTTTTTATATCTTTGCCCAATTTCATCTTTGTCACCCATTTCCCTCTCTTGATTATTTAACTTTTGTGAAATAAGTGGTTTTATCACTGGCAGGGAAAGAGGCAACACAACTACACTGTTCCTTCTGTCAGTTACCTCAATTAAAAAAGTGCAGTCAATCTGCAATAGATTTTTAAAGAAGGGACCAATCAGCAATAGATTTTGAAAGAAGGGATGGGATTGGTCACTGATCATGATGTATATTTGTTTTTTACATGGTGATTTGGAGATTGACAAGCTAGAGATGAAGTTTGTATTTTGTGCAATTATTCACAGCTAATAGGTTGTGGTAACTGAAATTTGAACCATGTTATTGGGGTACTGGTATTATTTAACTGAACTGTGGTAAGTGCAGTTCCTTTATGTAGGAACTATGCAAAATGAAGACTTCCTGTATGTAAACATATGTGTGTGATTATATAATCATGTATTTATTTATTAATGTTTAAACATTTAAAAATTTAAATTCAAATAATCAACATATAATATATTATTGATTTCAGAGGTATAGGCCTGTGATTCATCAGTCTTATATAATACCCAGTGCTTATTACATCACATGCCCTCCTTAATGTCCATTGCCCAGTTACCCATCCCTCCACATCGCTCCCTTCCAGCAACCCTCAGTTTGTTTCCTATGATTAAGAGTCTCTTATGTTTTTTTTTCCCTCTCAGGTTTCATCTTGTTTCATTTTTTCTTCTCTTCCCCTATGATCCTCTGTTTTGTTTCTTGAATACCACATATCAGTGAGATCATATGATAATTGTCTTCTTTTGACTGACTTATTTGCTTAGCATAATATCCTCTGCTTGTACCCATGTCATGGCAAATGCCAAGATTTCATTTTTTGATGTCTGTTTAATATTCCATTATGTATATATACATCACATCTTCTTTATCCATTCATCTGTTATGGACATCTAGGCTCTTTCCATAGTTTGGCTATTGTGGACATTGCT
>NW_022632967.1:0-7945 GCF_010015895.1 Lontra canadensis
AGAGAGAGAGAGGGAAGCAGGCTCCCTGCTGAGCAGAGAGCCCGATGCGGGACTCGATCCCAGGACCCTGAGATCATGACCTGAGCCGAAGGCAGCGGCTTAACCCACTGAGCCACCCAGGCGCCCTAGTTTTTAATAACTTTTTATTATTAAAATTTCCAAATACAGTTTTTTTTATTAGCTCTGTTTTTTAAATTAATAGAAACAGACCAGCATACCCAGAATATCTGAAGGTGGGGCTGAGGTAAATACCATTTCCTTGCTTGGGCAGGGCCTTGCATGGTTTGAATCTTGCAAAAGAAGGGACTAATAGGGCTTTCTTATCAGCTTGCCCAAATGTGAGACACAAGAGGAAGAAAAGCCTTTTACTGTAAATAAAAATGAACTTAAAATGGATCACAGACTGAAATAAAATGTAAAAGTACAAAATACTGAGAAGGAAATAAAAGAGGAAATTGTTAGGACTGAAGGGTAAGTGAATAATAAACAAACATTAAACGCACAAAAAATATCAAGAAAAGGATCTGGTTCCACAATTGAGAAAAAAACAAAACGGGAAAAGAAGGGGCTGGCTCAAGTCAGTAGAGCATGTGACTCTTGACTCGGGGTTGTGAGTTCAGGCCCCACGCTGGGTTAAGAGTTTATATAAATCTTAAAATGAAAACTAGGAAAAGAAAAGCAAAAGAAAACAAAATAAAAGATCTAAGTGGGAATCAGGGAAGTAAACAGACTAAACTATAAGGTTGATAAAACCAAAAGCCTGAAGAAAAATAAAATAGGTTAAGTCTCTAGCTAAGATTTACCACATTAAAAAAAGAAAATACACACATTATCAATATCAGGAATGAGAAAGGAGACATCACTACAGATTATACAAATACTGAAAGGGAATAAGGGAAAATCATGAACCTATCTATACCAATAAATGAACAACTTAAATGAAATGGACAAATTCCTTTAAAGGCAGAAATAACTGAAGTTTACATAACAAAAAAATAGATAACCTGTGTAGTCCTATATCTATTAAGTTAAACTTGGAATTAGAAACCTTTGCATAAAGTTATTTACATTGGTTGCATCTCTGTGATGGAAATAGAATACAATGGTGTACTACTACACATAGTTTCCCAACTTCCCAATCAGGGACAACCTGTCATACCTTGAAAATGGCCACATGGTAAACACTCTAACTCAGAGCTTGACTTATTGATTCATTAGCTGTGACGATTTAAGAAAACAGACATGTTAATAATTCAAATTAAAAGGGTATTGTGTCTCTGGGTGCCTGGGTGGCTCAGTGGGTTAAGCCGCTGCCTTCGGCTCAGGTCATGATCTCAGGGTCCTGGGATCGAGTCCTGCGTCGGGCTCTCTGCTCAGCAGGGAGCCTGCTTCCCTCTCTCTCTCTGCCTGCCTCTCTGTCTACTTGTGATCACTCTCTGTCAAATAAATAAATAAGATCTTAAAAAAAAAAAAAAAGGTATTGTGTCTATAGTTTTCTATTGGGAACAACATAAAATTTTGAGGAAATATTTTCAATATTCAAACTTACTACCTCAAAGTAAATAAGTTACCAATATCATTGACAAATGACTGAATTTCCAACAAAGTTCTTTGCTGTTTCATTGTATTCTTAATGAAAAGAGGAATATTAACCAACATTTATTTCAACAATAAGCAAAAGACACGAATGCAAAGACATTTTACCAAAGATATGTGGGTGGTAAATAACATTTTAAAAATGCTCAAGGTCATGAGTCATTAGATAAATGCAAGGTAAAGCCACAGTGAGATTCTACTACTACCTACCTGTTAAAATGGCAAATATTAAAAACATTGATCATAGCAATTGTTGCCTAGTATATGGAGGAACTGGAATTCATTCACTGCTGGGGGAAAGTAACATGGTATAAGCACTTTAAAACACAGTTTGTCCATTTCTAAAAATTTAAATATTCCTCTGCCCTGTGACAAAGGTACTGTACTCCTAGATATTATCACAAGGGAAACAAAAGCATCAGCCCCTATAAAGACCTGTACATTCATGGTCATAGCTTAATTTTTAATAGCTAAAAACCCATGTCATATAACATATAAAAAAGTTAAAAAGTTACAGTGCATTTGAATAAGGATTCTGCGAAGACAGTAAATAAGAAGCATTAGGAAGTCATCTCCCTACTCTGACAAAAATTTTACTGGCAGAATTGTGTCTATTGTAACTATTTTGGAACTCTGGGGTCCATTCAAAGGCTTACAACTTCCAGAGGAAGGCTTAAGCAGTAGTAAATGACAGTTAATTTGGGTCAGTGTCAGTCCTTAGCACTGTAGCAGCTCCCATCCCTTATCCCCTTGCCCTGTAGCGGGCAGCCATTTGTGTGTCCCTGGAGTACCTTGCATGCAATTTTTGGGAGTCTAGGTAGGACCCCACACTCCAAATACTGAGCATCTGTGCTCCAACCTGATTGCAGAGGTGAAAACACAGAGTGGGGGGGTGGGGCGCCTGGGTGGCTCAGTGGGTTAAGCCTCTGCCTTCAGCTCAGGTCATGATCTCAGTGTCCTGGGATCGAGCCCCGCATGGGGCTCTCTGCTCAGCGGGGAGCCTGCTTCCTCCTCTCTCTCTGCCTGCCTCTCTGCCTGCTTGTGATCTCTGTCTGTCAAATAAATAAAATCTTAAAAAAAAAAAAAAGAAAGAAAACACAGAGTGGACAGCCACTTGTGCAACCCTTACCCAATTGCTGCAAGCCCCTCCCTCTCTGGCAGAGTGACTTCCTGGGAATTTAAAGTACCAGCACATTTTTTTCCCCTTCATTTTTCCTCTCTTTTTGGGAGCCAAATATTTAGGATTAAGACACTCCAAAGCAATCACATATACAGGAGAATTTTGAAAATCAAGGCACAGGCTCAGAAAGACCTGAGATACACCACAGGCTATTCCCCAGCAGAGACAGCTTATGACAATTAAATTTTAAAAATTAAGTAAAAATGGCAAACCCTGGGGAAAGATTAAGAATCTTATTTCCAGGGGCACCTGGGTGGCTCAGTGGGTTAAAGCCTCTGCCTTCAGCTTGGGTCGTGATCCTGGGGTCCTGGGATCGAGCCCCGCATTGGGCTCTCTACTCGGCGGGGAGCCTGCTGCCTGCTTCTCTGCCTACTTCTGATCTCTGTCAAATAAATAAATAAAATTAAAAAAAAAAAAGAATCTTATTTCCAGAGTTAACACATTATTAAATTTAAATTGTCCACTGTTCAAAAAAAAAAATCACAAGGCATATAAAGAAACAGGAAAGTATGGCCCATTCAGGGGGAAAAAAATCAACAGAAACTATCTCTTAAGAAGATCTGATGGCAGCTCTACTAGACAAAGACTAAAATGACTATCTTACAGATGATCAAATAACTAAGAAAGACAAGGAGAAAGGCAAGAGAGTACTGTATGAACAAAATGGAGATATCACACGAGATACAGAAAACATAAAAAGAAATAAAAAAATTCTGGAGCTAAAATTATCAAAACTGCAATGAAAAATTTGCTAGAGGGATTCAAAGGCAGATGTGAGAATACAGAAGAATCAGTGAACTTCAAGATAGGAAAATTAAAAGAAAAAAGATGAAATATAAGATGAATATAAGGCACCTCTGGACAACCTTCAAGCAGAACAATATACATATTGTAGGAGTCCCAGGAGATGAGAGAAAGGAGAGAGATAACTTGAAGAATTAACTTCCCCAATTTGATGAAATACATGAATATAAGCATCCAAGAAGCTCAATGAACCTCAAGAATAAATTCAAAGAAGCCCAAATCAAGACAAATTACAGTCAAAAGACAAAGACAGAAAAATTAGAAAGGCACAAGAGAGAGGACTTGTCACATACAAAGGATATTCAGTAAGATTATCCACAGATTCTTCATCAGAATCCTTAGAAGCCAGAAGGCAGTGGGCTGGTACATTCAAAATATTAAAAGAGAAATGGTAACCATGAATCACATATCTGGTAAAATTGTCTTTCAAAAGGAAGGAGAAATTAATTCCTAGATAAGCAAAATCCAAGGAAGCTTGCTACCGCTAGATCTTCCCAGCAGGAAATGCTAAAGGGAGTCCTTCCACTTGAAATCAAAGGGCATTATGAAGGAATAAAGATCACTTGTAAATATAAGTACATGGACAATTTACCATTTTAAAAATTCTACATGATTTGGGGCACCTGGGTGGCTCAGTGGGTTAAGGCCTCTGCCTTGGGCTCCGGTTGTGATCTCAGGGTCCTGGGATCAAGCTCTGCATCAGGCGCTCTGCTCAGCAGGGAGCCTGCTTCCCTTCCTCTCTCTCTGCCTGCCTCTCTGCCTACCTGTGATCTCTGTCAAGGTTAAATAAATAAAATCTTTAAAAAAAAATTCTACATGATTTAAAAGTTCATGCAGGAGGCACCTGGGTGGGTCAGCTATTAAGCGGCTGCCTTCAGCTCAGGTCATGATCCCAGGGTTCCTGCATCGGGATCCCTGCTCAGTTGGAAGCCTGCTTCACCCTCTCCCACTTCCCCTCTTTGTGTTCCCCCTCTTGCTGTGTCTCTGTCAAATAAATAAATAAAATCTTTTTTAAAAAGTTCATGCAGCTTGTGCATTTTTAAGAAAAAATATTAGCCTATATTTTGGACATAAAATGTATAGTATAGGTATCAATAACTGAAAGAGTTGGGGATGGAATTACATGGGAGCAGAGTTTTTGTATGGTATCGAAGTTAGGTTGATATAAATTCAACTTAGAGTGTTAATAAATTTTTTTGAACATTTTATTTATTTATTTGACAGAGATCACAAGTAGGCAGAGAGGCAGGCAGAGAGAAGAAGGGAAGCAGGCTCCCCGCTGAGCAGAGAGCCCAATGTGCAACTTGATCCCAGGACCCTGGGACCATGACCTGAGCCGAAGGCAGAGGCTTTAACCCACTGAGCCACCCAGGCACCCCAGAGTGTCAATACTTTTTGAATATTCAAGATAATCTCCATGGTAATCACAAAGAAAATAGGGATAGAATATACACAAAAGGAAATGAGAAGGGAATTAAACACTTCACATTAAAAAAATAAAAAAAACAAAAGATAGTAATATAGGAAATGGAGGACAAAAAATCCATAGAGAAAACAAATAGCAAAATCACAGAAGTAAATCCCTTGTAATTATGTCAATGTAAATGGATTAAACTCTCCAATCAAAAGACACAGACTGACACAATGGATGTTTAAAAAATTATCTAACTATATTCTGTCTACGGAGACTAACTTTACAGCCAAAGACACAAGTAGGTGGAAAGTGAAAGGATGGAAAAACATTACATACAAGTAAGTTTACAACATAAATTTGGACATTTTCTATCACAATAAAAGGTTCTATACGGCAAAAGGTATAATAATGATAAACATTTATGAAACTATTAACAGACCAAGAAAATATATAACTCAAAAATTGATAGGAAAAAACAGTTATACAGTAGTTGGAGACTTCAATACCCTGCTCTCAATAATGGAAAAAAGTCATTAAGAAAATAAAGGTCTTAAACAACACAATAAACCAATCAGATCTAACAGAAATGTACACAATACTCTAGCCACCATCAAGAGAAAACACTGTTCACAAGTGCATATGGGACACTTCCATGATAGACCACATTAGGTCACAAATTAAAGCTTAATAGGTTTCAAAAGATATTATACAAACTATTTAATCTCAAAAGGATGAAGTTAGAAACCGACAAAAGGCAAATTGGAAAATTCACATTATCTGTGGAAATTAAATAATACATGCTTAAACAGTCAATGGAACAAAGGAGAAATCACAAGGAATATTAGAAAATACCCAAGATGAAAGAAAACAAAAACACAGGGCACCTGGGTGGTTTGGTCGTTTAAGTGTCCAACTCTTGATTTTGGCTCAGGTCATGATCTCAGGATTGTGAGATCAAGCCCCAGGTCAAGCTTAACGCTCAATGCACAATCTGCTTAAGATTCTCTTCCTCTTTCTGGCCCTCCACCTCCTGCCCATATGGGCATGTGTACAGGAAGGGAGGGAGAGAGGGAGGCAGGGAAAAAAGAAGGCTAATATTAAAAAAGACATCAAATCAACAACCTTACTTTGCAACTTAGAGAACTAGAAAAAGAACTAAACCAAGAGTTAGACAAAGTTAAAAAATAATAAAGATGAGAGATTTTAAAAATAGAGAAGAGAAAAACAATAGAGAAAAACAAACAATTCCAAAAGACAGTTCTTCATGAAGATTAAAAGAATTGACCAATCTTTAGCTACAGTGACTAAAAGAAGAGAGAAGATTCAAATTACTAGAATCAGAAATGCAAGTGGAGACATTACTACCAATTCTACAGAAATAAAAAGGATTATGAGAGGACTTCGAACAATCGTACACACACACGAAAAAATGGAACCTAGATGAAAGACAATCATTAGAAACACAAATCCTATCAATACTGAACCATGAAGAGAATATCTGAATAAACTTATAATTAGTGGGGCACCCGGGTGGCTCAGTGGGTTGGGCCGCTGCCTTTGGCTCGGGTCGTGGTCTCGGGGTCCTGGGATCGAGCCCCGCGTCGGGCTCTCTGCTCAGCGGGGAGCCTGCTACCCACCTTTCTCTGTCTGCCTCTCTGCCTACTTGTGACTTGTCTGTCAAATAAATAAATAAATAAAACCTTTAAAACAAACAAACAAACAAAACTTATAATTAGTAAGTATATTGAATAAACAACCAAAAACTTCCCCAAACAAAGCTCTGGACCCAGTGACTTCACTGGGAAATTATACACATTAAAGAAATAGCACTGTTTGTTAGGATTTTCCAAAAACTTGGAAGAGGAGAGAATAATTCCTAATTCATTTGCCCTGATACCAAAGCCAGAAAATGATACACAAGGAGAGTACAGAACAATAACTTATGAACATTAGTACAAATATCTTCAACAAAATACTAGCAAACAAAATAACAGTGAACAGAATTTAGCAGCAAACTGAAAGGATTATATACCATGTTTAAGCAGGATTTATTCTTGAAATGCAAGGAAGTTTCAACATATGAAAATCAGTGTAATACACATTAATGGAAGGAAAAACCATAGGACCCTATCAACTGATACAAAAAAAGCATTTGACAAATCCAAAATCCTTTCACGATAAAAACACTCAATAAGCTAGGACAGAAGGAAACTATATCTATCAGGACAGATACTATTCAAGCATTTAAAACAATTTTTTTAAAGATAAAACAAGCATTGCTGAGGATGTGGAAAAATCAGAACCCATGTATACCATTAGTAGGAATATAAAATGATAGAGCAACTATGGGAAACAGTATGGAGGTTCCTCAAAAAATTAAAAATATAATTACCGTATGAGCCAGTAATTCCACTTCCAGATATATCTATAAAGAAAGCGAGGGGGTGCCTAGGTGGCTCAGTTGGTTAACTGTCTGCCTTCAGCTCAGGTCATGATCCGGGAACCCAGGACAGAGACCCACCCTGCGCTCCCTGCTCACAGGAAGTCGGCTTCTCCCACTGCCCCTCACCCTACTCCTGTCTCTCTATCCTGTTTGCTCACTCTCAAATAAATACAACTTTAAAAAATAAAACAACAATAGAAAGCAAGGTCTCAAAGAGGTATTTGTACACCCATGTTCATAGCTGTATGGTTCACAACAGCTAAAAGGTGGAAGTAAACCAAATAACCATTGACAGATGAGTGAATAAGCAAAATATGGCACAGAAATACAATGCCATATTATTCAGCCTTAAAAAGAAAGGAAATTCTGACACATGGCATAGAACAGGATGAACCTTGAGGACATTATGCTAAGTGAAATAAACCAGACACAAAAAGACAAATACTAGATGATTCTTCATAGGAGGCACCTGAAGTAGTCAAGTTCAGAGAGACAGAAAGTAGAAGGG
>NW_022632968.1:0-7944 GCF_010015895.1 Lontra canadensis
ATGGACATCTAGGCTCTTTCCATAGTTTGGCTATTGTGGACATTGCTGCTATAAACACTGGGATGCAGCTGCCCCTTCAGATCACTACATTAGTGTCTTTGGGGTAAATACCCAGTAGTGCGATTGCTGGGTCATAGGGTAGCTCTATTTTCAACTTTTTGAGGAAACTCCATACTGTTTTCCAGAGTGGCTGCACCAGCTTACATTCCCACCAACAGTGCAGGAAGGTCCCCCCTTCTCTGTATCCTTGTCAACAACTGTCATTTTCTGACTTGTTAATTTTAGCCATTCTGACTGTTGTGAGGTGGTATCTCATTGAGGTTTTGATTTGTATTTCCCTGATGCTGAGTGGGGTTGAGCATTTTTTTATGTGTCTGTTGGCCATTTGGATGTCTTCTTTGCAGATATGTCTTTTCATGTCTTCTGCACATTCTTGATTGGATTATTTGTTCTTTGGGTGTTGAGTTTGATAACTTCTTTATAGAATTTGGATACTAGCCCTTTATCTGATAGGTCATTTGCAAATATCTTCTCCCATTCTGTCAGTTGTCTTTTGGTTTTGTTGACTGTTTCCTTCACCGTGCAAAAGATTTTAATCTTGATGAAGTCCCAATGTTCATTTTTGCCTTTGTTTCCCTTGCCTTTGGAGTTGTGTCTAGCAAGAAGTTGCTGTGGCCAAGGTCAAAGAGGTTGCTGCCTGTGTTCTCCTCAAGGATTTTGATGGATTCCTGTCTTACATTTAGGTCTTTCATCCGTTTGGAGTCTATTTGTGTCTGTGGTAAAAGAGAATGATGCAGTTTCATTCTTATGCATGTGTCTGTCCAGTTTTCCCAGAAACATTTGTTGAAGAGACTGTCTTTTTCCTGTTGGATATTCTTCCCTGCTTTGTTGAAGATTAGTTGACCATAGAATTGAGGATCCATTTCTGGGATCTCTAGTCTGTTCCATTGATCTGTCTGTTTTTGTGCCAGGACCATACTGTTCTGATGATCACAGCTTTGTAATAGAGCTTGAAGTCTGGAATTGTGATGCTGTCAGCTTTGGTTTTCTTTTTCAACATTCCTTTGGCTGTTTTGGGACTTTTCTCATTCCATACAAATTTTAGGACTATTTGTTCCATTTCTTTGAAAAAACTTGATGGTATTTTGATAGGGATTGTTTTAAATGTGTAGGATTCTCTAGGTAGCATAGACATTTTCACAATATTTGTTCTTCCGATCCATGAGCATGGAATGTTTTTCCATCTCTTTGTGTCTTCCTCAATTTCTTCCATGAGTATTCTGTAGTTTTCAGAGTGCAGATCCTTTGCCTCTTTGGTCAGATTTATTCCTAGGTATCTTGTGGATTTGGGTACAATTGTAAATGGGACCAACTCCTTAATTTCTCTTTCTTCTGTCTCATTGTTGTATAGAAATGCAGCTGATTTCTGTGCACTGATTTTATATCCTGCCATTTTACTGAATTCTTATATAAGTTATAACAGTTTTGGGAGTGGTGTCTTTTGGGTTTTCCACATAAAGTATCATGTCATCTGCAAAGAGTGAGAGTTTGACTCCAGATGCCTTTTGTTTCTTTTTATTGTCTGATTGTTGAGGCTAGGACTTTGGTACTATGTTGAATAGTAGTGATGATAGTGGACATCTCTTCAAAACATTAATTTATTAATTTATTAATTTATTTATCCTATAAGCATCCATAGATAGATAGGTTTGGTTTGTTTCACTCTGGCAAACTAGGTGAAAGGAGTTAACTCCTACTCCTTCCAGAATTCTATTGAAATATTAGTAAAGAAGTAAATAAGAAAATACATTCATTAAAGAAAAAAAAACAAGAGTGGTAACATCATCAGATAAAAGATTTTAATAAACTTATAGAAGACAGAAGGTAGATTAACCTTGAGTAGAAAAATCTACAGACCAAAACTTATGCAGGAAAATGTATAGTGGAAGTTAGCATTACTATTTCCTGCCAAGACCCAGGAGACTTCAGATTCCACATTGGAAAGTGAAACGATATCAAGGTGATTGTGTGAAGCAAACTCTATAGATCAGCCATGCAAGTTTCCTCAACTGCATCCCCAGGCTAAAAATAAGTGAGATAATCTGGCAGAGAAGGGCGAAGGTGTCTAGTGTGGGGGTTCTCCACCAGGATAAACCTCGTCAAACTGAAAGGAGAAAAGAATCCTGCCTGTTCCTTCACTTAAAGTGAATTTAGTCAATAGATTTAATTATATTTGCCAGGTAAATGTTATAAACATTATCAATGTAAACACTGTAATCTAACTGATAGAAAGGGCAAGTGGGAGCTGCCAAGAGAGAGGTAGAAGGAACTAATTTCCTCATTTTATGGTAGTTGAGAGATTTTATCTAAAGATGTTGAAATGAGAAACAAGATTTAAGTATGTATATTATTTATAATTATGAATGTAACATATTGTGCTAAGCAATCTCTAAGATGGTCCCAATGATCCCTGCCTCCTAGTATTTACATCTCTGTGTAATCTCACTTTGAGTTGGGCTAGATTTATTGACTAACTTCTAAGGAATAGAATACAGTAGAAATGATGGGATGTCACTTGGGATTAGGTTATAAAAAAGGACTGTGACTTCCACCCTGAGTGCTTTGTTGTATTGCTCAGCTGCCAGTTTGTGAGACAGTCATCTGGAAAGACAGCAATTATCCTTTTTCCCATAGGTGAGCCTTCCCACATGGACCAAAGTCCTGGCTAGTAAACTGACTGCAACCTCATGAAAAATTCTGAGTCAGAGTAACTCAGCCTAGCCACACCCAGATTCCTGACCCAAAGAAAACTTGCAAGAGTAAATTGTGTTGTTACATTAATTTTTTTTGTATTATCATTATGTAGGTAATTTATTATGTGAATATGCACATTTATATACATATTTACATACATACACATATATGCACATATATATAATTTTTCTATTGATTTTGTCAATAAATCTTGCCATATAAAAGTTTTAATTTTTATATAGTCAAATATGTCTCATCATTTTTTTTTAAAGATTTATTTATTTTATAGATAGTGAGAACAAGCAGGGGAAGGAGCAGAGGGATAGAGAGAGAATCTCAAGCAGACTCCCTACTGAACATGGAGCCCACCGTGGGGCTCCATCCCAGGACACAGAGATCATGACCTGAGCCAAAATCAAGAGTCAGTCACTTAACCGACTGAGCTACCCAGGTGTCCCCTTCTCATCATTTCTTTCAGAAATTTTACCTTCTCTGTCCATATATTGTATATATAGTATACTATATGTTTGTGTAGGAATGTTTTCAAAATTTTACATTTTAAATTTAATCCACATGACATGTATTTTTGTTTACATAGAGCCCAATTTGACTTTTCACATATGACTAGTTAGTTTTGTCTGCAAAACTTATAAATAATCTGTCATCTTCCCACTTATGTAAATAAATATAATAAATTTAATGAGTTATCATATACACTTGGGTTGTTTCTTTAAGAGTATTCTGTTCTATAGATCCATTTGTCTTTTCCTGTACCAATATCTTACTGATCTGATGAAAGCATGCTCTAGTTAATTGGTAAAGCCAGTTCTGACCTCATCCAAATTGCTTCTCTTTTCTACATTTATGGGCTACTCAATCTGTAATGTACAAAGAGCTCAGATGGAAAAGAAAAAGACAGTTCAATTTTAAAAATCACCAAAGATCACAAAAAAAAAGGTTATTTACAAAAGAGCAATTCCAAATGATCAACATACACAAACTTTTGAAAAAATTCAAATTCTCTAATGGTCAATATTACCTGATTAAATTAATAATGAGACATAAACTTACCCTATCTGGCTGGCAACAATTTAAATGCTCTAATATCTATTTCTGTTGAGGCTGCAAAAAAAAGGAACACTTTACCTTACTTTTCCTACCTTACCATACTGACAGGAAACTGAAATATGCATTGTTGCAGCCTTTTGGGAATTGTTACAGCCTTTTGGTGATATCTAAAAAAAGTTTCAAGTATAACTTGAAAAAAAGTTGAAGTATAACTTTAACCTAGAAACTACACTCCTGGGAATCTATTTCATAGAAATAAATCAACTAGTAGTTGAGAATATTTGCACAGAATGTTTATTGAAGCAATGATCATTGTGGCACGAAACTAAAAGCATTTTTCATGTCCATAAAAGAATGGTTCAATTAATATGGTTCCCATATAGCATGATATTTTCTATAATTTTAAAAGAATTCTTTAAAATTATTACAGCTGATTTAGAGATTTTACCACAAAAAAATCTTGACAGAGAAGAAAAAATGTAGAAAAGTTCAGTAATATGATCTCAGTTTTGTATAATAAATAGTGACTAAAAAACCTATATAGACATTATCTTTTCACAAGTTTTGTTTGCAAAACAGACAGACAGACAGACATGCAAGCTAACACTATGCAAGTTGATCTTAATAATCAATGGAGAAAATCACGATTGTTCTAAAGCCTTTAAAAATGTAGTCAAAATTAATACCTCTGGGTCAATTAATCGTAAATGTATGGAGAAATTCACAAATTATAAAACAAATGTTTATTGAGTACACTGTAAATTAAAACGTGAAGAGTATTAAGAGTTAAAGCATTTTATTTCTTTGTAAAAAAACTTATTAAAAATTTAAAAAAACATTAAAACAAACTCATCAAGAAAATGGGAACTAGAACAAGTAATCTCAAAACTTGTATGGAACAACAAAGGACCTTGAATAGCCAAAGCAATCTTGGAAAAGAAAAACAAAACTGGAGGTATCATAATTCCAGATTTCAAGTTATATTACAAAACAGTAGTAATTAAAACAGTATGGTGCTGGCATAAAAATAGACATGTAGCTGAATTGAACAGACTAGAAACCCAGAAATAAACCCCCAATTATATGCTCAATCTTTTTTTTTTCAAATAATCTTTGACAAAGGATGAAAGAATATGCAATGAGAAAAAGACATTATTTTTAATAAAGGGTGTTGGGAACACTAGACAGCTATATGCAAAAGAATGAAACTGGACCGCTTCCTTATATCATACACAAAAATAAACTCAAAATGGATTAAGACCTAAGTGTGAAACCTGAAACCATAAAAATTATTAAAGAGAACATAGGTAGTAATTTCTCTGACACTGGTCATAGCAAAATTTTTCTAGATATGTCTCCTGAGGCAAGAGAAATAAAAGCAAAAATAAGCTGTTAGGACTACATCAAAATAAAAAGTTTCTGCGTAGCAAAAAAACAATGAACATAACTAAAGGACCTATGGGATGGGAGAAGATATTTTCAAATTACATCTCCAATAAAGGGTTAGTATCCAAAATATATAAATAACTTAAGCAACTCAACACCCCCAAAATAAACAATCCAATTAAAAAATGAACAGGAGACATGAATAGACATTTCTCCAATGAAGACATCCAGATGGTCAACAGACACATGAAAAGATGCTCAACAACGGGGTGCCTGGGTGGCTCAGTGGATTAAAGCCTCTGCCTTCAGCTCAGGTCATGATCCCGGGATCCTGGGATTGAGCCCCGCATCGGGCTCTCTGCTCAGCAGGGAGCCCGCTTCCTCCTCTCTCTCTCTGCCTGCCTCTCTGCCTACTTGTGATCTATCAAATAAATAAATAAAATCTTTTAAAAAAGAAAAGAAAAGAAAAAAAAGAAAAGAAAAGAAAAGAAAAGGAAAGAAAAGATGGTCAACATCATCTATTATCATGGAAATGCAAATCAAAAAGATATCACCTCACACCTTTTAGATGGCTAAAATAAAAAAACTCAAGAAACAACTAGTGTTGGCAAGGGTGTGGAGAAAAAGAAACTTGATTCACTGTTGGTGGAAATACAAACTGGTGCAGCCACTCTGGAAAACAGTATGGAGGCTCTTCATAAAGCTAAAAATGGAATTATCCTAAGATCTACCAATCACACTATTGGGTATTTATCCAATATTTACCAATATTTACCCAAGAGCTCGTGTGTGTGTGTGTGTGTGTGTGTGTGTGTGTGTGTGTGTGATGGAATATTACTCAGCCATAAAAAGAATGAAATCTTGAAATCCACAACAACATGGCTAGAGCTAGAGAGTATTATGCTAAGCAAAATAAGTCAGTCACAGAAAGATAAATGTCATATGTGATTTCGCTCATATATAGAATTTAAGAAACAAAAAGAATCAATGGAAGAAGAAAAGAGAGAGACAAACCAAGAAACAGACCCTTAACTGTAGAGAACAAACAGATGGATACCAGAAGGGAGGTTAGTTGGGGGGAATGGGTGAAATAGGTGTGGAGAGTAAAGAGTACATTTATCATGGGGCACCTGGGTGGCTTAGTGCGTTTAAGCCTCTGCCTTCAGCTCAGGTCATGATTCCAGGGTCCTGGGATCGAGTCCCAGAACAGGCTCTCTGCTCAGCAGGGAGCCTGCTTCCTTCCTCTCTCTGCCTCTCTGCCTACTCATGATCTCTGTCTGTCAAATAAATAAATAAAATCTTTTTTTTAAAGTATATTTATCATGATTAGAAAAAGAAGAAGAAGAAGAAGAGGAGGAGGAGGAGGAAATGGAAAAGTGCTGTCTTCTTTTCAATGGATAACTTACAAAACAGAGCAAGTATCTTTTCCTGGGGAGTTTTCATACTTCTTTATGACTTTGGGTCACTTTTTGACACACTATCCTTTGCATTTTCAATGTTGTGAAATATGTCCAGATATGCCTTTAATGTGAAGTTTTTCCATGGCGTCACTCCCTCTGGGGCATGATTCTTTTAATCACCATCACTTTCCTCATTTCTGTTGTTAAATTCACCTTAAGTTCCTTTGGGTGCATACCTAGGATATCCTGAATGGCTACAGTGTCAACATTCCCATGCCCAGCTATTTCTCTTAAACTCCATTTATATTTGACTTGAATTTCACTTCGAGCATTATTGCTTTTTATATCTTTGCCCAATTTCATCTTTGTCACCCATTTCCCTCTCTTGATTATTTAACTTTTGTGAAATAAGTGGTTTTATCACTGGCAGGGAAAGAGGCAACACAACTACACTGTTCCTTCTGTCAGTTACCTCAATTAAAAAAGTGCAGTCAATCTGCAATAGATTTTTAAAGAAGGGACCAATCAGCAATAGATTTTGAAAGAAGGGATGGGATTGGTCACTGATCATGATGTATATTTGTTTTTTACATGGTGATTTGGAGATTGACAAGCTAGAGATGAAGTTTGTATTTTGTGCAATTATTCACAGCTAATAGGTTGTGGTAACTGAAATTTGAACCATGTTATTGGGGTACTGGTATTATTTAACTGAACTGTGGTAAGTGCAGTTCCTTTATGTAGGAACTATGCAAAATGAAGACTTCCTGTATGTAAACATATGTGTGTGATTATATAATCATGTATTTATTTATTAATGTTTAAACATTTAAAAATTTAAATTCAAATAATCAACATATAATATATTATTGATTTCAGAGGTATAGGCCTGTGATTCATCAGTCTTATATAATACCCAGTGCTTATTACATCACATGCCCTCCTTAATGTCCATTGCCCAGTTACCCATCCCTCCACATCGCTCCCTTCCAGCAACCCTCAGTTTGTTTCCTATGATTAAGAGTCTCTTATGTTTTTTTTTCCCTCTCAGGTTTCATCTTGTTTCATTTTTTCTTCTCTTCCCCTATGATCCTCTGTTTTGTTTCTTGAATACCACATATCAGTGAGATCATATGATAATTGTCTTCTTTTGACTGACTTATTTGCTTAGCATAATATCCTCTGCTTGTACCCATGTCATGGCAAATGCCAAGATTTCATTTTTTGATGTCTGTTTAATATTCCATTATGTATATATACATCACATCTTCTTTATCCATTCATCTGTTATGGACATCTAGGCTCTTTCCATAGTTTGGCTATTGTGGACATTGCT
>NW_022632969.1:0-7941 GCF_010015895.1 Lontra canadensis
CCAACAGTGTAGGAGGGTTCCCCTTTCTCCGCATCCTCGCCAGCATCAGGACAGCAGTTCTTAAGCACTGTAACCTGCTGTTGTCTAGTTAGCAGCTGAGAATGTGGATTCTGGAGTCAGAGAAACACAGGCTCAAATCCTGACTCCCTCCCCTGGTTGCTCCTTGAGCTGGGGGAGGTTATGTAACACAGTTGGGGCAAGAAAGGCAGTCAGTCAGAGAAGCCTGCTACAGATCGTGGCATGGAAGAAGCACTCAGTAGATGCTAGCCACTATTATTGTTAACATTTCGTTTTTGCCATAGGACAGAATGAAGCTAAGAGGTGGTGGTTCTGCATTGGCCTCAACATGGATGGAACTGGAGGGGAATATGCGGAGTGAAATAAGTCAAACAGAGAAAGACAATTATCATATGGTTTCACTCATATGTGGAATTTAAGGAATAGCACAGATGACCATGGGGAAGGGAGGGAAAATGAAATGGGAAGAAATCAGAGAGGGAGACAAACCATGAGAGACCCTGGACTCCAGGAAACAAACTGAGGGTTACCGAAGGTGGGGAATGGGGTAAGTGGGTGATGGGTATTAAGGAGGGCACATGTGATAATGAGCACTGGATGTTATATGCAATTAGTGAATCATTGAACACTACATCGAACACTAATGATATATGTTGGCTAACTGAACATAATTGAAAAAAGAGGTAGTTGTTCTGTACTTGAGAGTGCCTAAGAAAGAATGACCTATGTTATATTTAAGAATAGGTACAAGAATATACCTATAATGAGAATTATTATTCTTATTAATAGATTTCTGGGCTCCACTCATGACAGATTCTAATTCAGTTGAGTCTGCAGGAGTGGACCCTCCCAGGTGGGGAGGGGTCCATCAGGACCCACGAACCTGAATTTGTTTCTCTTTTCTTTCTTTAAATTTTTAATTTTAATTCCATTATTGTTAACATAGTGTTATATTAGCTTCGGGTGTACAATATAGTGATTCAACAATTCTATAATTACTGAGTGCTCATGATAAGTGTACTTTTTAATCCCCATCACCTTTGTCACCCATCTCCCTGCCTACCTCCTTTCTGGTAAACATCAATTTGTTCTCTGTAGTTAAGAGTCTGTTTCTTGATTTGTCTTTCTCTTTTTCCCCTTCACTCATTTGATTTGTTTCTTAAATTCTGCATATGAGTGAAATCATACGGCATTTGTCTTTCTCTGACTGACTTATTTTGCTAAACCTTAAACATTCTAGCTCCATCAATGTTGTTGCAAATGGCAAGATTCCATTCTTTTTTATGGTGAGTAATATTCCATTGTATGTATATACACCACATCTTCTTTATCCATTTATCGATGGATGGATACTTGGGTGGCTTCCTCAATTTGGCTATTGTAAATAATGCTTCAATAATGCTTGAATTATTATTTTTGTGTCTTTTGGGTAAATATCCAGTATTGTGATTACTGTATTGTAGGGTAGTTCTATTTTTTTTTTTTTAAGATTTTATTTATTTATTTTACAGAGATCACAAGTAGGTAGAGAGGCAGTGGGGGGGGCAGGCTCCCTGCTGAGCAGAGAGCCCAATGTGGGACTCAATCCCAGGACCCTGAGATCATGACCTGAGCTGAAGACAGAGGCTTTAACCCACTGAGCCACCCAGGCACCCGGGTAATTCTATTTTTAACTTCCTGAGGAAACTCCAGAGGAAACTCCACTGTTTTCCACAGTGGGTGAACCAGTTTGTACTCCCACCAACAGTATGTGAGGGTTCCTTTTTCTCTTCAGCCTCACCAACACTTGTTTCTTGTGTTTTTGATTTTAGCCATTCTGACAGGTGTGAGGAGGATATCTCATTGTGGTTTTGATTTGCATTCAGGAACCTGAGTTGCTTTTATTTATTTTTATTAACATATAGTGTATTATTTGTTTCAGGGGTGTAGGTCTGTGATTCATCAGTCTTGTATAACACCCAGTGCTCCTTACAACACATACCCTCCCCATGTCCATCACCCTTTTATCCCATCCCTCCCCTCCTCCTCCCCTCCAGCAGCCCTCAATTTTTTCCTATAATTAAGAGTCTCTTAAGGTTTGTCTCCCTCTCTGGAACCTGTGTGTTTAAAAAGAAGTTTAGGTGATATGGAATGAGTGGTCTGCAGGTGTCATGTTGTGAAGCTCTGTGGTATAGGAATCACAGATCTGGGTCTGCCTTCTGCTCTGTGCCCATCCTGGCGAGGCTGCCCGGGCACAAGCAGTTTGCACAAGGCTTTAGAATTGACCAAAATCGTCCGGAGTCAAGATGGCGGAGAAGTAGCAAGCTGCGACTACTTCAGGTAGCAGGAGATCAGCTAGGTAGCTTATCTAAAGATTGCAAACACCTACAAATCCAACGGGAGATCGAAGAGAAGAAGAACAGCAATTCTAGAAAAAGAAAATCAACCACTTTCTGAAAGGTAGGACTGGTGGAGAAGTGAATCCAAAGGGATGGGAAGATAGACCGCGGGGGGAGGGGCCGGCTCCCGGCAAGTGGCAGAGCAACGGAGCACAAAATCAGGACTTTTAAAAGTCGGTTCTGCTGAGGGACATCGCTCCAGAGGCTTAACTGGGGTGAAGCCCACGCGGGGTCAGCGTGGCCTCAGGTCCCGCAGGGTCACAGAAGGATCGGGGGTGTCTGAGTGTCGCAGAACTTACAGGTATTAGAACGGGGAAGCCGGCTACAGAGACAGAGCCGAGGAGTGAGCTCACAGCTCGGGGTTACCTTGAACCGGTCGCAGGCTCGGTCAGCTTGGAGCGCGGCCGGAGGCCAGGGTGACGGGAATAATTGGGCGCTGTTCTCTGAGGGCACACTGAGGAGTGGGGCCCCGGGCTCTTGGCTCCTGAGGGCTGGACACTGGGAGGCCGCAATCTTCATTCCCATCCTCCAGAACTCTACGGGAAGCGCTCAGGGAACAAAAGCTCCCGAAAGCAAACCTGAGCGGATTACTCAGCCCGGCCCCTGGTAAGGGCGGTGCAACTCCGCCTGGGGCAAAGACACTTGAGAATCACTACAACAGGCCCCTCCCCCCAGAAGATCAACAAGAAACCCAGCCGGGACCAAGTTCACCTACCAAGGAGTGCAGTTTCAATACCAAGGAGAGCAGTGGAATTCCAGAGGAAGAGAAAGCAAAGCACGGAACACATGGCTTTCTCCCCATGATTCTTTAGCCTTGCAGTTAATTTAATTTGTTTTCTTTTTCAATTTTTTTTCTCTTCTGCTAAATTTTTTTTAACTTTTACCCTTTTCTTTTTTAACGGTTTTTAACTAGTTTATATAATATATATATATTTTTTCTTTTTTATATTTTTTCTTTATTCGTTTTTTTAATTTTTTTTTTTCCTCTTTCTGAACCTCTTTTTATCCCCTTTCCCCCCCCCTCATGATTTGGGATCTCTTCTGATTTGGTTAAAGCATATTTTCCTGGGGTTGTTGCCACCCTTTTAGTATTTACTTGCTCCTTCATATACTCTTATCTAGACAAAATGACAAGGCGGAAAAATTCACCACAAAAAAAAAGAACAAGAGGCAATACCAAAGGCTAGGGACCTAATCAATACAGACATTGGTAATATGTCAGATCTAGAGTTCAGAATGACGATTCTCAAGGTTCTAGCCGGGCTTGAAAAAGGCATGGAAGATATTAGAGAAACCCTCTCGGGAGATATAAAAGCCCTTTCTGGAGAAATAAAAGAACTAAAATCTAACCAAGTTGAAATCAAAAAAAGCTATTAATGAAATGCAATAAAAAATGGAGGCTCTCACTGCTAGGATAAATGAGGCAGAAGAAAGAATTAGTGATATAGAAGACCAAATGACAGAGAATAAAGAAGCTGAGCAAAAGAGGGACAAACAGCTCCTGGACCATGAGGGGAGAATTCGAGAGATAAGTGACACCATAAGACGAAACAACATTAGAATAATTGGGATTCCAGAAGAAGAAAGAGAGAGGGGAGCAGAAGGTATATTGGAGAGAATTATTGGAGAGAATTTCCCCAATATGGCAAAGGGAACAAGCATCAAAATCCAGGAGGTGCAGAGAACCCCCCTCAAAATCAATAAGAATAGGGCCACACCCTGTCACTTAATAGTAAAATTTACAAGTCTTAGTGACAAAGAGAAAATCCTGAAAGCAGCCCGGGAAAAGAAGTCTGTAACATACAATGGTAAAAATATTAGATTGGCAGCAGACTTATCCACAGAGACCTGGCAGGCCAGAAAGAGCTGGCATGATATATTCAGAGTTCTAAACGAGAAAAACATGCAGCCAAGAATACTATATCCAGCTAGGCTATCATTGAATATAGAAGGAGAGATTAAAAGCTTCCAGGACAAACAAAAACTGAAAGAATTTGCAAACCCCAAACCAGCTCTACAGGAAATATTGAAAGGGGTCCTCTAAGCAAAGAGAGACCCTAAAAGTAGTAGATCAGAAAGGAACAGAGACAATATACAATAACAGTCACCTTACAGGCAATACAATGGCACTAAATTCATATCTCTCAATAGTTACCCTGAATGTTAATGGGCTAAATGCCCCAATCAAAAGACACAGGGTATCAGAATGGATAAAAAAACAAAACCCATCCATATGTTGCCTACAAGAAACTCATTTTAAACCCAAAGACACCTCCAGATTTAAAGTGAGGGGTTCGAAAAGAATTTACCATGCTAATGGACATCAGAAGAAAGCAGGAGTGGCAATCCTTATATCAGATCACTTAGATTTTAAACCAAAGACTATAATAAGAGATGAAGATGGACACTATATCATACTCAAAGGATCTGTCCAACAAGAAGATCTAACAATTGTAAATATCTATGCCCCTAACGTGGGAGCAGCCAACTATATAAACCAATTAATAACAAAATCAAAGAAACACATCCACAATAATACAATAATAGTAGGGGACTTTAACACTCCCCTCACCGAAATGGACAGATCATCCAAACAAAAGATCAACAAGGAAATAAAGGCCTTAAATAACACACTGGACCAGAGGGACATCACAGATATATTCAGAACATTTCATCCCAAAGCAACAGAATACACATTCTTCTCTAGTGCACATGGAACATTCTCCAGAATAGATCACATCCTCGGTCCTAAATCAGGTCTCAACTGGTATCAAAAGATTGGGATCATTCCCTGCATATTTTCAGACCACAATGCTCTGAAGCTAGAACTCAATCGCAAGAGGAAATTTGGAAAGAACCCAAATATATGGCGACTAAACAGCATCCTTCTAAAGAATGAATGGGTCAACCAGGAAATTAAAGTAGAATTGAAAAAATTCATGGAAACAAATGATAATGAAAACACAACGGTTCAAAATCTGTGGGACACAACAAAGGCAGTCCTGAGAGGAAAATATATAGCGGCACAAGCCTTTCTCAAGAAACAAGAAAGGTCTCAGGTACACAACCTAACCCTACACCTAAAGGAGCTGGAGAAAGAACAAGAAAGAAACCCTAAACCCAGCAGGAGAAGAGAAACCCTAAAGATCAGAGCAGAAATCAATGAAATAGAAACCAAAAAAACAATAGAACAAATCAACGAAACTAGGAGCTGGTTCTTTGAAAGACTTAATAAGATTGATAAACCCCTGGCCAGACTTATCAAAAAGAAAAGAGAAAGGACCCAAATCAATAAAATCATGAATGAAAGAGGAGAGATCACAACCAACACCAAAGAAATACAGACATTTATAAGAACATACTATGAGCAACTCTACACCAACAAATTTGACAATCTGGAAGAAATGGATGCATTCCTAGAGACACATAAACTACCACAACTGAACCAGGAAGAAATAGAAAGCCTGAACAGACCCATAACCAGTAAGGAGATTGAAACAGTCATCAAAAATCTCCAAACAAACAAAAGCCCAGGGCCAGACAGCTTCCTGGGGGAATTCTACCAAACATTTAAAGAAGAACTAATTCCTATTCTCCTGAAACTGTTCCAAAAAATAGAAATGGAAGGAAAACTTCCAAACTCATTTTATGAGGCCAGCATCATCTTGATCCCAAAACCAGACAAGGATCCCATCAAAAAAGAGAACTACAGACCAATATCCTTGATGAACACAGATGCAAAAATTCTCACCAAAATACTAGCCAATAGGATTCAACAGTACATTAAAAGGATTATTCACCACGACCAAGTGGGATTTATTCCAGGGCTGCAAGGTTGGTTCAACATCCGCAAATCAATCAATGTGATACAACACATTAATAAAAAAGAACAAGAACCATATGATACTCTCCATAGATGCTGAAAAAGCATTTGACAAAGTACAACAATCCCTTCCTGATCAAAATTCAAAGTGTAGGGATAAAGAGCACATATCTCAATATTATCAAAGCCGTCTATGAAAAACTCACCGCAAATATCATTTTCAATGGAGAAAAACTGAAAGCTTTTCCGCTAAGGTCAGGAACACGGCAGGGATGTCCGTTATCACCACTGCTATTCAACATAGTACTAGAAGTCCTAGCCTCAGCAATCAGACAACAAAAGGAAATTAAAGGCATCCAAATTGGCAAAGAAGAAGTCAAACTATCACTCTTTGCAGATGATATGATACTATATGTGTAAAACCCAAAAGACTCCACTACAAAACTGCTAGAACTTGTACAGGAATTCAGTAAAGTGTCAGGATATAAAATCAATGCACAGAAATCAGTCGCATTTCTCTACACCAACAACAAGACAGAAGAAAGAGAAATTAAGGAGTCAATCCCATTTACAATTGCACCCAAATCTATAAGATACCTAGGAATAAACCTAACCAAAGAGGCTAAGAATCTATACTCAGAAAACTATAAAGTACTCATGAAAGAAATGGAGGAAGACACAAAGAAATGGAAAAATGTTCCATGCTCCTGGATTGGAAGAATAAATATTGTGAAAATGTCTATGCTACCTAAAGCAATCTACACATTTAATGCAATTCCTATCAAAGTACCATCCATTTTTTTCAACGAAATGGAACAAATAATCCTAAAATTTATATGGAACCAGAAAAGACCTCGAGTAGCCAAAGGAATATTGAAAAAGAAAGCCAAAGTTGGTGGCATCACAATTCCGGACAAGCTCTATTACAAAGCTGTCATCATCAAGACAGCATGGTACTGGCACAAAAACAGACACATAGATCCATGGAACAGAATAGAGAGCCCAGAAATAGACCCTCAGCTCTATGGTCAACTAATCTTCGACAAAGCAGGGAAGAATGTCCAATGGAAAAAAGACAGCCTCTTCAACAAATGGTGTTGGGAAAATTGGACAGCCATATGCAGAAAAATGAAATTGGGCCATTTCCTTACACCACACACGAAAGTAGACTCAAAATGGATGAAGGACCTCAATGTGAGAAAGGAATCCATCAAAATCCTTGAGGAGAACACAGGCAGCAACCTTTTCGACCTCAGCCGCAGCAGCATCTTCCTAGGAACATCGCCAAAGGCAAGGGAAGCAAGGGCAACAATGAACTATTGGGATTTTATCAAGATCAAAAGCTTTCGCACAGCAAGGGAAACAGTTAACAAAACCAAAAGACAACTGACAGAATGGGAGAAGATATTTGCAAACGACATATCAGATAAAGGGCTAGTGTCCAAAATCTATAAAGAACTTAGCAAACTCAACATCCAAAGAACAAACAATCCAATCAAGAAATGGGCAGAAGACATGAACAGACATTTCTGCAAAGAAGACATCCAGATGGCCAACAGACACATGAAAAGGTGCTCCATATCACTTGGCATCAGGGAAATACAAATCCAAACCACAATGAGATACCACCTCACACCAGTCAGAATGGCTAAAATTAACAAGTCCGGAAATGACAGATGCTGGCGAGGATGCGGAGAAAGGGGAACCCTCCTACACTGTTGG
>NW_022632970.1:0-7941 GCF_010015895.1 Lontra canadensis
TATTGCAAAAGCAGAACATTGATGATCTGAAACTTGAACTATCCCTCTCAGCGGATGCCTTGACTTTCTTTTGGGGACAGACATACACAGTATTTTCTCTGTATTCCCCATGGGGACAATCCTACCATTGATATTCTTTTGGGCTCTCTTTGAACAGATGAATATTCCTTGATAGTACGAAGAATACCTTTAAATACATAATCACAGCCTGCCACCAGTAATGCTTCAACCTCAAAATATTTTTTTGCATAACCTCAGTGTCCATGGTGGGGCTTGAACTCATGACCCCAAGATCGAGTCACATAGTCTACTGCTTGAGCCGGCAAGCACCCCCAACCTGAGAATATTTTTATCTAAGTTGTTCTTGATCTCATTATAGGAGATTTGCTGCGCTAACCTTTTACACCAGTTCACTAATATAAATAAGTTATACGTTTCTCTTTACTTTTTGTCAAATTAAATGCATGTGATATAAAAAATTTACATATATACTAATCTTGTGAAATCATGTAATATTTTTTCTTCATGATTCTTTCCTGTTTGTTTCTCAAGGAGGAATGGTTAAAGCCAATAACCTAGATAATGTGCTGGAAAACCTGGGAATTGAACTCACAGAAAAGGAACGTGAAGATCTGACAGAATATTTGCCACCTGACGGTGAGGACTGTAGGTGGTAATGAACCTTGGAGAGGAGTTTACATTTAGGGGCTGGTGTCAGAGAATGCACAATAATTAGTGATATTGGGTATACCAAAAGAAAATAGAAGCATTTTGCAAAGATAGGGATAAGCCAGTCCTAATTCAAGAACAGAGAATGTATTATTTAGGGTAAACTAAATTTGAATTTAAAAACAAACATGAAAATGTGTCATGGTTAAACACAATAGAAGTTTCATTCTCTTCTCCATGAAAGTCCAAGGTAAGAGTACTCTTGGTTGACGGGCAATGGCTCTTCTCCATTCAGTGATACAGGGATCCAGGTTCTTGCCTCTTGGATTCCTTCTTAGGGCCTTTTCATTGTTTATACATAGTTAATGCAATGGAAAAGAGGATGAAGGAGAGAGATGTGGGACACGTCATTCCATAACCATTCTTTTGTTGCATCTAGTCATTGACCACATCGAAATGCAAGAAGAGGTGGAGTGGGTGATGGTAGGAACATAGTATCTGGCTGGACATCCACTTCCCTCTATAATTCTATACTATGAGAGGAAATAAGAGGTTTTCATTAACAATGGCCTAAATATATGTGCACCCTATGCTTTGAGGCCAAGTCGTACTTTCCTAAAAAATCTCATGTAGCTACAGCTAAGGAGGAGAAAACAAAACGAAATCACATGAAAATAAATCAATAAAGGAGGACTGTTTCCCGGTCATCAACATTGACTAAGAACACACATTTCCAGGTTACATCCAAAATCCAGATTGCAACACATAGTTTTGCTTCGTCCCCACCTGAGAATTAAGGGAGCCTGGCACCAGCCACAATTTAGACAAGCCTTAAATTCCACAATGGGGAAACTGGCTCATATCCAGATTCTTCTGGTGTCCTCTTAGTGTCTTTCCTCATCTTGCACATGCTCAGCTTCTCTGTCACCTCCCCATTCCAGCTGCATGCTCTTGCATTCCCAATCATATTTACTCTATTGTGATTCGTTATATTTCATTATATTTAAAAACATCTTTTAGAAACTTTGTGAAGACATAAAGAACAGAGGTTTTGGATTATGCAGTTAGGTCTCCTCTTGAGCCTTTTGATTCATAAATTTGTGGCACCGTGGGCCTTCCTTTATCTTGCTTTGGATAATGACAGTGTGTAACAAGTGCAGTTAGCAGGACAGAGCCCTGAGCTCAAAGAGTGTCATGCTTGGGATTTAATGGTCTGCTTTGGCCATCACCGAGAGTCTACATAATTTTATCTTTGAGTTTGTGTTTCCTAATTGACATCCGATGGCAAACTAGAGCTTGGCGGGGGCTTGGCACCCCAGCTCAGGCATCTATTTCTTCATTTAGCTCCTTTATCTTCTTATAACATTGCCACATCCTAATTATGATATTTCTTACAGCAAATGGGAAGATTGGTCTCAAATACGTGATGGAAGCAGTGGAAACTGTTACAGGTTGGTTACAAGTTTCTATAAATCTAATGCCTTAATTCTTCATACTAATTTATATTTTTTTATCTTTTTCTTTTTAGATTTTATTTATTTGACAGAGAGAGACACAGCGAGAGAGAGAACAGAAGCAGGGGTGTGGGAGAGGGTGAAGCAGGTTTCCCACTCAACAGAAAGCCCCATGTGGGCCTCGATCCCAGGACCCTGGGACATGACCTTAGCCGAAGGCAGACGCTTAATAACTGAGCCACTCAGGCGCCCCACTAATTTATATTTTTATCTAGACCCATCATTTCCCCATTTCCTTATTTATTCTACCCATTTCTCTTCTGTGTTGATGACTATCTGCATTCAGTTGCCCAGAATTACACTTTGGAATATCTGCATTTTAGCACAAATTTTTCAGTGCAAATTTCTGTAGCTAGAATAGTTACTATTCTTGATTTGAATGCCAAATTTAAATTAGCACAGCAAATGATAAGCAAACTTTCACAAGGGTAAAATACTCTCCTTGTTAAGAAATTAGGGGAGGTATAATATCCTTTAAAAATAAATGGATATTAGGTCTACAGTGTCCTCTAACTTACCTCACATAAACAGTACATCTATTACTTTATTCAGAGTTCTGTCCCAGCTGATGACAGTGGTGAACAGTTAGCACATTCATTCATGAGTGTTTGCTCATTCAACTATGGTAGCTGAAGTTGAAAAAGCATCAATAGGTTTTGGGAGGTATTAGACCCTTCTCTGTACTAATCTGTGCCCATTTGGTCATGTTGAAGGAGGAGAGGTTGATGTCAGTGATGTGGGAAATGTCCTGAAAGACATGGGAGTAACCGTCACAGATAAGGAATGTGGAGAGCTGGTAAAGAATCTGCCAGTTAATGGTAAGCATTTAAAATGTTACTGTGGTCTTGAAGGAAGCATGCATTTCTTATTTTGTGAGCACTTCTATAAACTTCCTACTATGACAGCAGAGAAAATATACTTCAACAATTACTTAATGATAAATTATTTCACTAATGTAATTACATATCTATGCATATATTGATGATAATATAAAATATATTCTAGACTTTTAACGTGAGTTATCTGGGGGCTTGTGGCTATACTGTAGACTGAGAAGGGAGAAGTAGAGAAAGGCATTCACATAAAAACTAAAAAAAATGAACTAGACTGAAAAAGTATAGCCATTATGATATGGTTCAATTTATACATTTATGTAAATTTACATATCAAATAGTCTAAATAATTATAAAGATAACGATCCAGTTACACCTTTAAAGGAGTCTGTCAAATGGTAGAACATCAGTAACTGAGCTGAGTATATGGGAAGGATTCATTGTTCGTATTCTACTTTTGTACATGGTTGAAATTTTTCATAACAAGAACATTTTAAGAGATGATTTTTAAGAAAGAATTCTATACATTATAGATTTTTAATTGGAAATCAGATGCTGCTTTATTCACAAGCTGCCATCAAGGTTAAGAAATACGGAGTTGATGAGAGACTATGGACTCTGAAAAACAATCTGAGGGTTTTCAAGGGACGGGGGGTGGGAGGTTGGGGGAACCAGGTGGGGGGTATTAGGGAGGGCACGGATTGCATGGAGCACTGGGTATGGTGCAAAAACAATGAATACTGTCATGCTGAAAAGAAGTTTAAAAAAAAAGAAATACGTTTTGTAGGCGAGACTCCATAGAAAAGGGAATTCTAAAAGGTATCCTGGGTACTAACTAGATGAAAGAGCAGAACAGAAGGTTTTTTTCAAAGCATGAAAGCACTGTAGATTGCCAGCATTAACTTGCTTAGCTGCCCACAGTTGCATAGAGTGGATACAGTGGTGGCCATTTCATTTTTTAAAATTTGAAAGTAATTTGGAAATTTTCTAGAGAAGAGCACAAATCCTCCTTACATTAAATTATGACTCGCTGCCTTGGTGAATCTCCCCAGCACTTACTTTTGTGTATCTGATTTATGTTTCCTGTAGCTAATGGGAAAGTCTACAAGAATAGGTTGCTGGATCATTTGAAGTCTCTTCATGGTAAGTGAGAAGCATCGTTCAAAGCCAGATGAATCTAAGAGGCACATACATACTACTTCCTAGATACCTGATTGTGATCGTCAAAACCCACTTAACTACCGCTGTCATCCCTGGCTTCTGAGATAGAGCGACCTGTGAGCAAATAATCTCCACATTGAATTTTTTAAAAATTTTGTGCAGAAAAAAACTAATATGTGTGTCAAAATAGTGAAATTAAAGGGAAAATATTGGGGGAATTTGGTTAGAAGTTGAGACAACTAATAAAGCAAACAAAAATGAACTCACTTATTAGTGAGAAGATAAAATTATGTTTTTCATTTCTCTCATTCAAGCCCATTTAAGTATTTGAATCCAAAAACTATACAACTTGCTAATTGACTACAGTGAAATACATTCTGGGCAATGAGTTTAAGATTTCACATTCTTTTTTTCTCACAGAGGGATATTTCTAAGTAGTAAATGTCCCCTAAACCAAAATTTTAGAAAAATGTCCCTTGCCTACAAAGGAAAGATAATTCTTTTTTCTCTCTCACTCTGTCTCTCTTTTTCATTATGTTCAGTTGCCAACATAGAGTACATAATTAGTTTTTGATGGAGTGTTCAATGATTCATTAGTTGCATGTAACATCCAGTGCTCATCACCACACGTGCCCTCCTTAATACCCATTACCTGGTTATGCCATCTTCCCATTCCCTCCCTTCTGTAACCCTCAGTTTGGTTCCCAGAGTCCAGAGTCTGCCATGGTGTGTCTCCCTCTCTGATTTCTTCCCATTCAGGTTTCCGTCCCTTCCCCTGTGTCCCTTTGCGCTATTCCTTATGTTCCACATATGAATGAAACTATATGATAAATGTCTAACTCTGCTTGACTTATTTCACTTAGCACAATTCCCTCCAGTTCCATTTATTTCCTTAGCATTTTAACCAAGCCACTCTACTAGAAACTGATTTTTAAATGTGGTTTCTCTATTTCATATGCATATTTTATTATAAAATTTGTTTAATTTTTGCAGGTAGGTCCCACATTTTCTTATATTTGCCAAAACTTTATCTTGGAGTTATAAGTTCAATTCTAGGTAGATACAACAAAACATGAAAAGATGATAGATAGCTAGTCTGAGGATTAGTTAAACAAGCAAAGAAAACAAGAATAGTTTCTATTTCAGAAAGACTGGGCAATGTTTCCCGATTGAATCAAAATCAGAAATAAATGTTCATTATAGTTCCTCTTAAAAGAATGTGTTTTTAGTGAGATTCAGTAAAAACAAACAAACAAAAGCTATCAGCAAAGGCTGTGCCTAGGATTTGTTTTTATTTTTGGTTTTTTGTTTTTGTTTTGTTTTGTTTTGCTTTCCCTCTTCCCAGTGCTTAATCCAAAAGAAGAGAGGAGCATAAAGAAAATGAAGGAGAGACTTACAAGCTCTGCCACTTGATACCTATGGAGGGGAGTCTCCTTCCACAAGGAAAATTCCTAGGCCCTTTGGAAGAGTGGCAGCAGGATTGTTTTCTCATTTAATGTGGATTTAACCAGGCTGCCCACTTGATAACATCTTGCTGTGTGTCTTTATCAACTACATCAAGTGTCCCCTTAGAAATGGGACAATGATAGCCAGAAACTTGTATTGTCAGTCTCTCTGTAGTTGTCTTCCCCCACCTAGCTACTTTTCTCCAGTCTCTAGGCCTCCTGATTTATAGTTTTCATGATAAATTTTTCTCTCCATGCACACCCAGCCTCAGCTCCTGCTTCAGTTTCAGAACATTTTTAACTGAAGTCCTCTCTGATAATTATATATTCTTTTATATATTCTTTTATACCAATACCGACACAAATAGTTTTTCTGTCTTAACATATTCACCGAAAAAACTGTGTTCATAAACTATGTCACAGCATGGATTCACCAGGCTCAAGGGAATTGTCAAGCTCCAGCAGAAACCAGTACAAGTATTTTGGCAACTGAGGCTGTATTCAAAATCTTTCTCTACTATGAATTCCATGAGTTGCCTTTATCTTCAGTTGCAAAACCCCTTCATAAATTATTTCTTGTGCATAGTTTAGTCAAGGTAAAACTTAAAAGGTTCCTTAAAAGGTTAAATCAAGTTTGGTACTCACGTTTAATAGTACTGAAAAATGTATTCTATTTGTCTTTACTCCTAAATTTTTTTCATTTTACAGTAACTTTTTTTAAAAATTTCTTTTCAGCGTAACAGAATTCATTGTTTATGCGCCACACCCAGTGCTCCATGCAATATGTGCCCTCTGTAATACCCACCACCTGGCTCCCCCAACCTCCCACCTCCGCCCCTTCAGACCCTCAGATTGTTTTTCAGAGTCCATAGTCTCTCATGATTCATCTCCCCTTCCAATTTCCCTCACTTTTTTAATACACTAGTGACAGAGCACTGATATATTTCTAACATTTTTCTGTATTTATTTTTTTATTTTTTTAAGCTTCAACAAAGAATCTTTTTTTTTTCTTTGTAACTTTTTTCAGTGTTCCAAGATTCATTGTTTATGCAGCACACCCAGTGCTCCATGCAATTTGTTCCCTCCATAATACCCACCCCCAGGTCACCGAACCCCTCCTCCCTCTCCCCTCCAAAACCCTCGGTGTGTTTCTCAGAGTCCACAGTTTCTCATGGTTTTTTAGAGTGAGAAGGCAGAGAAAGCATGTTGCGGGGGTGGGTCAGATGGAGAAGGAGAGAGAGACTTTTAAGCAGCTCCATGCCCAGCACACAGCCTGACACAGGATTTGATCTCATGACCATGAAAGTATGACCTGAGCCAAAGGCAGATACTTAACCAACTGAGCCACCTGGCACCCCAACAGTATTCCTTTATGACATTAAGGATGTGCGTTCTTTTTGTGGTTTCCCTGTAATTCTGTGTAGTTGTATGTGTCTCATCTTACCCATTCACTACTTCTACGTTGAAGGTGATCATTTTGTCATTATTTGAAATCGTTAGGTTCATAATTATCAAGCACTGATGTTCTTGTCTTTTGAAAGGAAAAAAGATTGATACCAATGATCTGCTAGAAGTTCTGGGAAACATGGGGATCGAGCTCACTGAGGAGGAATTTGTGAAACTGAAACAAACTGTGCCAATTGACGGTGAGCCATATGAGTGCCAGGGTAGCCTTTCTGGGGATCTGGGTTCTGGGAGTCATTGTAGGCAGTTCTACAGTGTTGTCTCTTAAAAGTCAATTTTAAAAAGGTAAGTTCACTGACTACAGATTCAATCAATCTAGGAGTCACCAAGCTCTTGCACTGAGATTTTGCCATCTGAACTGATGAAGATTGTATTAACGCAACTATTTCCCACTCCTTAGAGGCCTAAAGGAAACGAAGGGGAAAGGAAGGAAACCAAAGGGAGTAAGAGACAAGGGATAAAACAAAAACAGGAAAAGGGACACAAAAAGAAGGGATTTTCTTTTCTGCACAGTTGTCTTCCCCATCAGTCTTCTTGGTCACTCAACCTGTATACATTTTTGTCACCAAGACCATGTTCTTTTTCCCAAAACACTTTTTATTTGATGGAAAGATGGAACAGATTTCCCACGCAAAGAGTTAAAAACTTTCCTACTGGAATTGCCCAGTTGCCCAATAACGCTGTGACTGTCCATGTTCTCTTGTTTCAGATTTAACTGTGCTTTTCTGTTTTCTAATAGCTGCTGGAAAGGTGTATCAGAAAAGATTGTTGGATGGGGTGAAGTCATCAAAAGGTACTTAAGAACCTTGGTTAGCAGGAGAGTCTGCTACATGTCAACACAAATACCAGCACAGA